>NC_044038.1:82894362-83195976 GCF_901765095.1 Microcaecilia unicolor | reverse complement strand
AGAGTAGCTGCACACCAGGCCATGTTTTCCTCCTTTGTTGCGCTGACTGCGACTGCAGATTTGCACTACATGGCAGGAGAGTGGAAGGGGGGGCAATGTTGCCAGCCACTGCTTGCTTGGTTCTTGTACAGAACTCTATGCAGTAAGTGCAGAATTTGGCTTAATTCTGTATTGTGCAGAATTCCCCAAGTGTAAATATACAGTAACATAGTAAATGATGGCAGATAAAGACCTCAGCTGTCCATCCATTCTGTCCAACAGTCACACACTCATTATCAATTTATATGACTGAACCACCAATGAATGTGATATAAAATACTTGATCATTGTCTTTCTATGGCATTTCTGAGACATAAACCTTAGAAGTGCACCCGGCACTGACCTTATGTTCCAACTACTGGAGTTGCCATCGTAGCCCACTCCAGCCTATCTGAATCCAGCTTGCCATTTGTGGGGCATGGGGTAAAAGTCCGCCCCTGGCATTGCCCTTACACTCCAGTTACTGGAGTTTTCATTGAAGCCCTCTCCAGCCTATTCTAAACTAGATTGCCATATACAGGACACAGACCGTACAAGTCTGCCCAGCACAGGCCTTAGTTCTTCACATCCGGAATCGCCATCTAAGCACCATTTGACACATCAAAACACATGCAGCCATTCAAGTTTTGTCTTTTATACCATTCATTTTCTAATTAGAGATCCTCTGTGTTCATCCCATGCCTTGATGAATTCTGTCATGGTTTTTTTATCCACCGCCTCCCTTGGGAGGGCATTCCAGGCATCGACCTCCCTCTCCATTAAAAAAAAGAATTTTCTGACGTTACTCCAAAGTCTACTACCCCACAACCTCAATTAATCTCCTCCAGTTTTACCATTTTCCGTTCTCTGGAAAAGATTTGCTTCTATATTAATACCTTTCAAGTATTTAAATGTTTGTATCATATCTCACCTGTCCCTCCTCTCCTCTAGCGTCTTCTAGTCTCTTCTAGTACATCTTTTGGTGCATGCTCCATACCATTTTTGTCACCTTCCTCTGGACCGCTTCAAGTCTTTTTACATCCTTAGCAAGATATGGCCTCCAAAACTGAACATAATACTCCAAGTGGGGTCTCGCCAACAACTTGTACAGGGTCACCTCCTTTCTTCTTTGCGGTTCTCCACTCTGTTACAAATCTTGGTATCATTTACAAAAAGGCAAATCTTATCTTCTAACCCTTCGGCAGTATCGCTCACAAATATATTGAATAGAATCGGCACCAGCACCAGAAATGGCCTGTCATTTTCCATGACAGAGAAAATAACATATCCTATGTGGCTGCATGTTGTTGCCAAGGATGCTGGCAAAGCAGTAGTCAGGGGGAGACTTACTGAATATGGCTCTAGACAAAAAGATTAACGGGGCAACCAAAGGAGGCTGAGGCTGCCCATAAAAATCTCCCAGTCTGAAGAACATATATGGAGAGTGTGTAATACACGTTTAGAGAAGGAACTTGAACACATTTATAGAAAAGTTGGCAAAAACAAAATACATTATGCACAAGGAGGGAACATGGATACAAATTTAAGCAAGCCACTGTTTTGTACATTAGAATATATATACTGGGGACTCGCAGGTTCATTTTATAAGTTGATGCCAAGATGTAGGCATCACAATGAGGGATGCTTAGCACCAATTCTATAATAGCTTCAGCAGGGGTGGCCCAAGGCACGTTAGCACTTGAGGCAGGGCTGAGAGACTGCCCCCCCCCCCCCCCGACCAAGTTCTGGCATCTCTCCCCTTCATTCCTCCATTTTCCAAAGGCCGGCGGCAGCAATGATTCCCATACGCTTACCTGTTATTGGCACTAGCCTCTTCTCTACTGCAGCTGCCTCTAAGGAAACAGGAAATTACCTCAGAGAGGTGGGCCGCAATAAAGTGAAGAGGCGGATGTCGGTGGTAGAGCAGCAAATGGGAATTGCTAAAGCGGCTAGGGCTTTTCAGCTTGGAGAAAAGACAGCTGAGGGGAGATAAGATAGAGGTCTATAAAATAATGAGTGGAGTGGAACAGGTAGACATGAAGCGTCTGCTTACTCTTTCCAAAAATACTAGGACTAGGGGGCATGCAATGAAGCTACAAAGTAGTAAATTTAAAACGAATCAGAGAAAATGTTTCTTCATTCAACGTGTAATTAAACTCTGGAATTCGTTGCCAGAGAATGTGGTAAAGGCGGTTGGCTTAGCGGGGTTTAAAAAAAGCTTTGGGCGGCTTCCTAAAGGAACAGACCATAGACCATTATTAAAATGGACTTGGGGAAAATCCACTGCTTATTTCTGGGATAAGCAGCGCAAATTTGTTTTGTACTGTTTTGGGATCTTGCCAGGTATTTCTGACCTGGATTGGCCAATGTTGGAAACAGGATGCTAGGCTTGATAGATCCTTGGTCTGTCCCAGTATGGCAATACTTATGTACTTATGGCATTCCCAGAATGGTTCAGCTGTGAGCAGAACTTGCTGGGAGCCCTCATATACATATATGTCCATGAGGCAGGCCCACCCTGTATAGCCATCTACATGGTGTGATGTTATGCTGTGTTATTGATGGCATGTATCCTGCCAAATCCCATTCAACACCTCTGCATTTGTTTGTCAGTGATGTTGAGAGACATTCATTTCAGGTTATGCAAGACAAAGGAAGGGAAAGTTTCCCTTCTGCTCTCCCCTTCTGTTAGGTTCATGTTCCAGCCAGATGGCTCCAGCTGAGCTCTTCATCTCTCTGGGTTTCCCAATTAGCAACGTGAGAATGAGCAAAAGGACAGTGGAAGCCACTCTGTGACGCGGGGGCGAAGTTTAGCTATGCAGAAAGCTGAACCAAAATACAATCTAACTCACTGTTATGTACAGCCTGAGAAAACGAGGTCAATGATGAGAAAATCATAAAAGGAGCCTTGAAGAAAAAATACATATCGACACAATGACAACAAAAGTTCTTGTTCATAGCAGCTGCATAAAATTAGCTGCCTTCTTTGAAGAGCAATCAAAAATGAAAATGAGCCTTGTTGTGGCCCATTTGCAGAGTAAATCCCACACTAATAAGAGCAGCAGGCACAAGGCATGGTTGTTCCATGACATGGTGACAGTACACAACAAAGCTTCACTGCTGAGCTACCAGGTAGGACCTGAGCTTTCAATCAAAGTTTGTCTCAGTAGATAATAGTGAAATCATTTTTAAGGTAATGAGCTAGGGCCAAGTAATGACTTGTTTCAGTGAGCTCACAAGGTTAAGCACAGTGCAGGTCAACGCTGGGGCAGGTTAGGAAGAATACAGGTGTCCCGTTTCGGGCCCTTACCGTTGCTCCCGCGGCGGGGAGCGATGATCAACGGGGGACGCGAGCTCCGGTACGGCGGAGACCAGCCGCCGACGGGGCCAGCACCTCCGCGGGTGGGAGCGGGCGCCGGCCTCAGGGAAGGGAGGACGCCGGCCAAGATGGCGGCGCCGGCATCATTGTCTCCCCGGCCAGAGCTGAGCAGCAAGTAGTCCCGCCCACTTGCGCCGGATTGGCGCATGGAAGGAGGAACTCCGCCTGCGAGGCGGGTCCACCAATCCCGGCCCTCCTTGCCTGTCAGGGCTGAAGGAATTGGCTCCTCTCCAGGGAGGGGAGGGACGAGCGGGGGATTTAAACCCCGGAACAAGGAGGGCTCGGCACTTCCGTTTTTATTGTCAAAAGCCCCATGGTGGATCGGAAGGCTCGTCACCTCCAGAGACTGTGTTCCTTGTCTGAGCTAGCCGTCCTTGCTAGCCACCTTCCGAGACTGTGTCCTCTTCAGCTAGCCGTCCTTGCTAGCCACCTCCAGAGACTGTGTCCTCTTCAGCTAGCCGTCCTTGCTAGCCACCTTCCGAGACTGTGTCCTCTTCAGCTAGCCGTCCTTGCTAGCCACCTTCCGAGACTGTGTCCTCTTCAGCTAGCCGTCCTTGCTAGCCACCTCCAGAGACTGTGTCCTCTTCAGCTAGCCGTCCTTGCTAGCTACCTTCAGAGACTGTGTCCTCCTCAGCTAGCCGCCCTTGCTAGCCACCTTCCGAGACTGTGTCCCCTTCAGCTAGCCGTCCTTGCTAGCCACCTTCCGAGACTGTGTCCTCTTCAGCTAGCCGTCCCTGCTAGCCACCTCCAGAGACTGTGTTCCTTGTCTGCGCTAGCCGTCCTTGCTAGCAGCCCTTTAGAGACTGAGTTGCTAACTACCAGCCAAGCCGACCGTCACCCCGCGGTTCCAGCAGTCCTGCTGGCCGCCTGCAGCTGGGGGCTCAACCCTCGGTGAACGGCGGTCGCCGCGGGTGAAGATTCGGGGTGCGCGGCGGTCCTCGGAGGTCTTACCAGGCCTCAGGGAACCTAAGGGCTCACCAACAACCGCACCAGGACAGGAAACGGAAGCCATGAGCTCGCCTACGCAGCCCGATCTACGGGACCTGGCCAAGGTACTTCAGCAGCAGCAGGAGCAGCTGAACGCCCTGTCGGGGGCGCTCCAGAACGTATGCTCTCAACTTTCTACGCTTCAGGTACAGAACCAGGCCGCTGCGGTCCAGGGGGCCGCAGCGGCTCCCCGTTCGGGAGGGTTCCGCACGGGACCTCGGTTCCCTGAGCCGGCACGATATAGTGGGGCCCCCGGAGGTTGTCGGGGGTTCCTCAATCAGTGCAACTTGGCCTTCCGGATGCAACCGGAGACATTTGCTTCGGACCAAAGTAAAGTGGGATATATCATGGGCCTATGTGAAGGGAAGGCCTTGGCCTGGGTGGCCCCACTTAACGAGCAACAGGACCCCATCTTGGATGACTATAGTGAATTCCAGCGCCGGTTCCGTATGGTGTTTGACCTTCCTGGGAGACCATCTTCCGTGGCGTCGGAACTGCTGCGAATTCATCAGGGTGAGGGAACGGTGGCCGATTATGCCATCCGTTTCCGGACTTTAGCCACGGAGCTCCGTTGGAACCCGGAGTCCTTAATGGCCATCTTTACGGAAGGGTTACAAGAACGAATCAAGGACGAATTGGCAGGGCGAGAGGTCCCCGGCCAACTGGACGCCCTGATTTCACTCTGTATCCGCGTTGATACCCGGTTCCAGGAGCGAGCGAGAGCCCGGGTGGAACGGCAGAAGTGGGCACGGGGTACGTCCCGGACTACTAAGGGGCCATCTCCTCGCCGTGGGAACCGGGACTCCAAGGAGAATGGAGAGGAGCCGATGGTGATGGGCCGTCAACAGCTGGCCCCTTCCGACAGGAAGAAACGCTTGTGGGACGGACTGTGCCTCTATTGTGGTGAGGCCGGACATTTTATTCGAGCCTGTCCCTCCCGGGCGGGAAACGTCTCCCCCAAGGCACCTTGAGGGGAGGGGTCTTGGGGCATTCCGCTCCCCTACCGGATTCCTTGATCACACTGCCAGTAATTCTACGGTGGCATGAGACCGCTATCCAGACCCGGGCTCTGGTGGACTCTGGGTCGGGGGGCAACTTCATCGGGCACGAACTGCTACAACAGATGGGCTGGCCCACGCTCCCGCGGCGGCCGGCGCTGCAAATCACCTCCATCCAGGGAACTACATTACCGCAGCCGGTCACGGAGATCTCCTCCTTTTTGGAATTGCAGGTGGGGGAGGATCACCGGGAAGAAGTTCAATTCCTGGTACTATCCCGGACCATCCATCCAGTGGTTCTAGGATTGCCCTGGCTATGGAGTCATAGCCCTGTTATTGACTGGACCAAGGGAAGTATCCAAGCTTGGGGTAGTTCCTGTCAGGAGAACTGTTGTAAGGGCCGGACCGGCAGCTGCTCTGCATTTACTAGTATGCCCGGGGGGGCGCGAATAGAGCTGGGCTCCCTGCCCATGGACTATAGAGACTTTGCAGATGTGTTTTGTCCAGTGGAGGCGGAAGTTCTACCGCCTCATCGGTCGTTTGACTGTGCCATTAACTTGATGGCAGATACCATGCCACCGCGGGGCCGACTGTATACCCTGTCCCGAGGGGAGTCCAAGGCGATGCAGGAATACATCCGGGAGAATCTGCAAAGAGGCTTCATCCGGCCCTCTACGTCCCCGGCCGGGGCCGGATTCTTTTTTGTTACAAAGAAGGATGGCTCCTTGAGGCTCTGTATCGATTATCGGGGGTTAAATGCCATCACGGTAAAGGATCGCTTCCCTCTACCGCTCATTCCCGCCCTCTTTGACAGGCTGCAAGGAGCCCAGATGTTTACCAAGTTGGACTTACGGGGGGCCTACAATTTAGTGCGAATCCGGCGAGGGGACGAATGGAAGACGGCGTTTAACACCCACGAGGGACATTTCGAGTATTGGGTGATGCCATTTGGCCTATGTAATGCTCCTGCGGTGTTTCAGCGACTTATTAATTTTGTGCTCGAGGATTTGCTGAACTCCACGGTAATTGTTTATCTGGACGACATCTTGGTGTTTTCCCAAAACCCCGCAGAACATGTGGGCCATGTTCGCGCAGTGCTGCAGCGGTTACGACAATACCGCCTGTTTGCTAAGCTCAGCAAGTGTGCTTTTCATCAGAGATCATTACCCTTTTTGGGACACATTCTGTTACCCGGGGGGCTACAGATGGAGCCGGATAAACTCCGGGCGATTCGAGAATGGCCACAACCGCTGGGACTGAAAGCACTGCAACGTTTTTTGGGATTCGCGAACTACTATCGCCAGTTTATTCCCCAGTATTCACAACTGATGGCGCCATTGACAGCGCTCACTAGAAAAGACGCGAAGGTCCGGGACTGGCCGCCCGAGGCGCAGGTGGCTTTTCGCCAGGTAAAGGAGGCATTCAACTCAGCGTCCATTTTGTTAGCCCCGGATCCAGAAAGACCCTTTATAGTGGAGGTGGATGCGTCCGCGTTGGGAGCCGGGGCGGTCCTCTCGCAAGTGAATTCCAAGGGCCGGCGTCAGCCTTGTTCGTTCTTCTCTCGTAGATTCTCCCCGGCGGAATGTAATTATACAGTAGGGGACAGAGAGCTCTTAGCATTGAAATTAGCCCTGCAGGAATGGAGACATCTGCTGGAGGGAGCGGAACATCGATTCACAGTGATCACTGACCACAAGAATTTACTGTATCTACAAGAGGCTCAACGGCTCATTCCCCGACAAGCCCGGTGGTCATTGTTTTTCGCCAGATTTCATTTTCAATTAGTTTTTCGAGCGGCTGCTCAAAATACCCCAGCGGATTCCCTCTCCAGAGCATTTGAGGTTCCTGAGGAGACTAAGGAGACCTATTCCATGTTGGATCCGGCATGCCTCAACGCGGCCGTGGGGGAGGTGGCTCCTACGAAGGAACTAGTGCCGGCCGCTGACCGAGCGAAGGTAATGCAATGGGGGCATTCGTCCAGATGGGCGGGACATTTTGGGTACCAAAAGACTCTGCGTCTCATTACCAGACAGTATCAATGGCCTCAGATGAGGCGGGACATTCTTCAATTTGTCACCACCTGTCCTGTGTGCGCCCGGACCAAACCGGTGATCGGGACCCCCATGGGAAAGCTACAACCACTGTCCGTACCGACAGGGCCCTGGACGGAGCTTTCCATGGATTTTATCACCGACCTCCCCAGTTCCCGGGGACATACAGTGATTTGGGTGGTAATTGACCGTTTTTCCCGAATGGCCCATTTCGTTCCCTTGCCGGGACTTCCTTCGGCGGTCACATTAGCTCAACTCTTCATTCAACACATTTTTCGACTTCATGGGCTGCCTCTTCGGATTATTAGTGACCGGGGCCCCCAATTCACCTCGCGCTTCTGGAGGGCCTTGTGTACAGCATTGGGGGTGAAGACCCATTTCTCATCAGCATATCATCCCCAAACCAATGGCATGGTTGAGAGGACGAACCAAACATTAAAAGGGTTCCTACGAGCATTTGTCAACAAATGCCAAGATAACTGGGTCTCCCTACTTCCCTGGGCCGAGTTTGCATATAACCACAGTTTCCACTCGGCCTCGGGAGACTCTCCATTCTTCTTGGTGTATGGACGACATCCTCGACTTCCAGCGCCTTTCCCGTCTGGATCTCCGACCCCCATGGTTAATGTAACTCTGGCAGATCTACAAAGAGTCTGGGAAATGGCCCGAGAACAACTGCAGAAGGCGGCCACCAAATACAAGGTCTTCGCAGATCGGCATCGGAGACCCGCTCCCGACTTGCAACCAGGGCAGAAGGTCTGGTTAAGCACCAAATATCTCCGACTTCGGATGCCCTCTCGGAGATTGGGACCTCGGTATATTGGACCGTTTGCAATCCAGTCACGAATTGAAGTTGTGACATATCGGTTGCGATTGCCTAGTACCCTGCGAGTACATAACGCCTTCCATATTTCCCTATTGAAAAGTTTTCAAGGATCCCGATGGCACCCCCAACGGCAAGAGACCGAAGATCTTGAGGCAGATCCAGAGTATGAGGTGGAGGATGTTCTGGATTCAAAGAAGCGGCGGGGAAGGCTATATTACTTATTGTCTTGGAAGAATTTTGGCCCCGAAGACAACTCCTGGGAGCCCGCGGTGAATGTTCATGCTCCGGAGTTGGTCAAAGCCTTCCACGTCCGGTATCCTTCCAAACCCGGGCCCGGGGGAAAGGGGGCATCCGGGGAGGATACTGTCCCGTTTCGGGCCCTTACCGTTGCTCCCGCGGCGGGGAGCGATGATCAACGGGGGACGCGAGCTCCGGTGCGGCGGAGACCAGCCGCCGACGGGGCCAGCACCTCCGCGGGTCGGCCTGAGGCCTCAGGGAAGGGAGGACGCCGGCCAAGATGGCAGCGCCGGCGTCATTGTCTCCCCGGCCAGAGCTGAGCAGCAAGTAGTCCCGCCCACTTGCGCTGGATTGGCGCATGGAAGGAGGAACTCCGCCTGCGAGGCGGGTCCACCAATCCCGGCCCTCCTTGCCTGTCAGGGCTGAAGGAATTGGCTCCTCTCCAGGGAGGGGAGGGACGAGCGGGGGATTTAAACCCCGGAACAAGGAGGGCTCGGCGCTTCCGTTTTTATTGTCAAAAGCCCCATGGTGGATCGGAAGGCTCGTCACCTCCAGAGACTGTGTTCCTTGTCTGAGCTAGCCGTCCTTGCTAGCCACCTTCCGAGACTGTGTCCTCTTCAGCTAGCCGTCCTTGCTAGCCACCTCCAGAGACTGTGTCCTCTTCAGCTAGCCATCCTTGCTAGCCACCTTCCGAGACTGTGTCCTCTTCAGCTAGCCGTCCTTGCTAGCCACCTTCCGAGACTGTGTCCTCTTCAGCTAGCCGTCCTTGCTAGCCACCTCCAGAGACTGTGTCCTCTTCAGCTAGCCGTCCTTGCTAGCCACCTTCAGAGACTGCGTCCTCTTCAGCTAGCCGCCCTTGCTAGCCACCTTCCGAGACTGTGTCCCCTTCAGCTAGCCGTCCTTGCTAGCCACCTTCCGAGACTGTGTCCTCTTCAGCTAGCCGTCCCTGCTAGCCACCTCCAGAGACTGTGTTCCTTGTCTGCGCTAGCCGTCCTTGCTAGCCACCTTCCGAGACTGTGTCCTCTTCAGCTAGCCGTCCTTGCTAGCCACCTCCAGAGACTGTGTCCTCTTCAGCTAGCCGTCCTTGCTAGCCACCTTCCGAGACTGTGTCCTCTTCAGCTAGCCGTCCTTGCTAGCCACCTCCAGAGACTGTGTCCTCTTCAGCTAGCCGTCCTTGCTAGCCACCTTCCGAGACTGTGTCCTCTTCAGCTAGCCGTCCTTGCTAGCCACCTTCCGAGACTGTGTCCTCTTCAGCTAGCCGTCCTTGCTAGCCACCTCCAGAGACTGTGTCCTCTTCAGCTAGCCGTCCTTGCTAGCTACCTTCAGAGACTGTGTCCTCCTCAGCTAGCCGCCCTTGCTAGCCACCTTCCGAGACTGTGTCCCCTTCAGCTAGCCGTCCTTGCTAGCCACCTTCCGAGACTGTGTCCTCTTCAGCTAGCCGTCCCTGCTAGCCACCTCCAGAGACTGTGTTCCTTGTCTGCGCTAGCCGTCCTTGCTAGCCACCTTCAGAGACTGCGTCCTCTTCAGCTAGCCGCCCTTGCTAGCCACCTTCCGAGACTGTGTCCCCTTCAGCTAGCCGTCCTTGCTAGCCACCTTCCGAGACTGTGTCCTCTTCAGCTAGCCGTCCCTGCTAGCCACCTCCAGAGACTGTGTTCCTTGTCTGCGCTAGCCGTCCTTGCTAGCCACCTTCCGAGACTGTGTCCTCTTCAGCTAGCCGTCCTTGCTAGCCACCTCCAGAGACTGTGTCCTCTTCAGCTAGCCGTCCTTGCTAGCCACCTTCCGAGACTGTGTCCTCTTCAGCTAGCCGTCCTTGCTAGCCACCTCCAGAGACTGTGTCCTCTTCAGCTAGCCGTCCTTGCTAGCCACCTTCCGAGACTGTGTCCTCTTCAGCTAGCCGTCCTTGCTAGCCACCTTCCGAGACTGTGTCCTCTTCAGCTAGCCGTCCTTGCTAGCCACCTCCAGAGACTGTGTCCTCCTCAGCTAGCCGCCCTTGCTAGCCACCTTCCGAGACTGTGTCCCCTTCAGCTAGCCGTCCTTGCTAGCCACCTTCCGAGACTGTGTCCTCTTCAGCTAGCCGTCCCTGCTAGCCACCTCCAGAGACTGTGTTCCTTGTCTGCGCTAGCCGTCCTTGCTAGCAGCCCTTTAGAGACTGAGTTGCTAACTACCAGCCAAGCCGACCGTCACCCCGTGGTTCCAGCAGTCCTGCTGGCCGCCTGCAGCTGGGGGCTCAACCCTCGGTGAACGGCGGTCGCCGCGGGTGAAGATTCGGGGTGCGCGGCGGTCCTCGGAGGTCTTACCAGGCCTCAGGGAACCTAAGGGCTCACCAACAACCGCACCAGGACAACAGGTTTACCAAATAACACCAAGTCAGCTTAGCCAGGCCGATTCATTCCTGGTTTTACTCCATTGCATGCATTGAACTTGTAGTCCCTGCTGGTGTTAGGGAAATCAGGATTATAAATGTAATGCAAATAGCGGTGTTGACTTGGAGCTATCTGGTAAGTTCTAGATGAGTGGTTAGCAATGGTTTTCAGGAGTGATGCCACGAGACAAATGCAAAGAGGTTGATAATCCAAAGAGCCACATGATTAACTTGGAGAGTTAACTGCACAACTATACTTTGCTAGCAAATCATTAAATTTTAACCAGATAACTTATTAAGTCTGGGAGGAACGGGGGATAAGGTTGTCAACTGGATCCAAATTTGCCCAGCAGGATTGCTCCAGTCCTGGGTGTACCCCAATGCATGCAGGGACTTATTGCCTTACTTTTCTTAAGGAATCCAATAGGGCAATCAGAACCACAAGTCCCTGGGTAAGCCCAGGACTGGATCAACCCTATCGATTTAACTTTAACCCTAAGCTGGGAGCATGGGTTAAAGTTAACTGGATAGCACCAACATTTAACTATATATCTTTAAGTAGGACTGCATTAATAGTTGCCCTAATCTTGATCAGATATTTATCTGCTTTTCTTTAAGGCTGCATTAACTCAGTTAAATATTTGCTTATAGATAACCAGATAAGTTACCTGTGTACCATTAAGCAGATATCACTTCACTGAGTACTATCCTTACCATCTATCTATAAGATGACGAAGCGTGGACCCAACAACATGAGAGTCTTAATACGTTAAGAGTTAGGATCTCATGTTGTCTCAGTGCCTGACTCTTGTTTCTCATAAATCACACTCTCTCAGTCTCAGCCAGGACTCAGACCTCTGCGTTGTGCCAAGAATGTAGACTACCCTGCTTATAATTGAACGAGAAAAACGCCCAAGTTCCGACCTAAATCGGGAGATGGACGTTTATCTCACAAAAACGAATAAAGTGGTATAATCGAAAGCCGATTTTTGGACGTTTTCAACTGCACTCCGTCGCGGATGCGGACAAAGTTGATGGGGGCGTGTCAGAGGTGTGGCGAAGGCGGAACTTGGGCGTGGTTATCTGCCGAACAGAGATGGGCGCATTTCACCGATAATGGGAAAAAAGTATGCGTTTTTAGCTAGAATTTAGGACACTTTTCCTGGACCCTGTTTTTTTCACGAATAAGGCCCCAAAAAGTGCCCTAAATGACCAGATGACCACTGGAGGGAATCGGGGATGACCTCCCCTGACTCCCCCAGTGGTCACTAACCCCCTCCCACCACAAAAAATGAAGTTTCACAACTTTTTATTTTCACCCTCAAATGTCATACCCAGCTCCCTGACAGCAGTATGCAGGTCACTGGAGGAGTTGTTAGGGGGTGCAGTGGACTTCAGGCAGGTGGACCCAGGCCCATCCCCCCTACCTGTTACAATTGTGCTGCTTAATGCTTATTAGTCGTCCAACCCCCCCAAACCCACTGTACCCACATGTAGGTGCCCCCCTTCACCCCTTAGGGCTATAGTAATGGTGTAGACTTGTGGGCAGTGGGTTTTGAGGGGGATTTGGGGGGCTCAACACACAAGGGAAGGGTGCTATGCACCTGGGAGCTCTTTTACCTGTTTTTTTGATTTTGTAAAAGTGCCCCCTAGGGTGCCCGGTTGATGTCCTGGCATGTGAGGGGGACCAGTGCACTACGAATCCTGGCCCCTCCCACGAACAAATGCCTTGGATTTATTCGTTTTTGAGCTGGGCGCTTTCATTTTCCATTATCGCTGAAAAACAAAAACGCCCAGCTCACACATTGTTGAATAAAACATGGACGTCTATTTTTTCCCAAAATACGGTTCGGTCCACCCCTTCACGGACCCGTTCTTGGAGATAAACGCCCATGGAGATAGGCGTTTTCGTTCAATTATGCCCCTCTACATGTCCCAAATCTCTCTTAACCCACCCATTGCCCCATTAATTCTGTACTGAAACTACAACAGGAAAGCTACAGGCTCCCTCCAGAGTTTCCTCTGATTCACTCTAAACAAGCAAAGTTCACCTCATCATCTCTCATTCACTAGAAGTTCGATTAGGCTTTCACCCCTAGACCCAGATCCTACAACCTCTATGGACCTCTGTGGTACACTAAGGCAGAACTTCTCAACCTTTCTTCTGTTGTGTGACATACTGGATACGAAAATTCACAGCTGAACAAAATAAATAATCCTAAATATTTAATTGTTAAAAATGATACAAGAGATGTATAAAATTTTCTTAAACATAATTTACTTATTATTTTACAAACTGTTAAAATTAATCAAATTTTATTTTTTCTCCTAGAAGTTTTAGTCTTCACTTTATCAATGAGAAATCTGGGACTAATATGTTGCGTGCAGTTTTATGCTATGGGTTGAATAGTAGGCAAATTCACATTAAACTTAACTGTCAACATCGAGAAACTTTTACCCATTCTAGAGTCTATACAGAGCAGAGAGCTAGGATTTTTCCCTTTACAGTTTGTGATACAAAAACATACGTATATTTAAATTCTGGTGTCACCTGAGTGACAGCAACACAAAATCCCTCCACTGCCAAGTACAGAGAAGTAATACAAAACTCTGCAAGTATCCCAGGAATCAGAAGCTATGTAGCAACAGAACCTACAGACCATTGACCTGCAGCATTTCCTGTTGAGTCAGATGGCAGCAGTTGTTATTTAGGAGTAGTGGGGAACAGGATCTCCGAGAGACATAGCAGAGCCTGAGGCAGAACCGGACTGCTGTAAGCTGCCCCCCACTCATGCCGCGCCTTGACTTGCACTACCACCCCCCACACCTCACACCACCGCTCCCCCCCCCCCCCCCCCACTAGCACCACCGCTCCAGCACCTTTTTGTCTTTGCCTCCAGGTGGGCCCGGGCCCGGCGTTGGCAAGCCACTCACACTGTCCCTCCCCACTCTCACTGCCACTCCTGCACCTTTTTGGCATTGCCTCCAAGGGGGGCCCTGTGCAGGCAAGCCACTTCCTGCGTGCCTGCTCCCACAGTCTGTCCTCTCCTGCTCCTGTCTGTGCTGGGAGTCAGGACCCGGATGATTGCATTAACACAATATTGCTCTAATGCAATCATCCAGGTCCTGGGCGGCACGCAGGAGCAGGGAAGGACAGACCCGGAAGTAGGCAGCAAGCAGAAGCTTACTGGAGCCAAGCCCGGGTCCCCCCTTGGAGGCCAGGCCCAGGGAATTTTGCCCCCCCCCCCCCGCCCCCTCTCTGCAGCCTCGGTGGGGAAATAAAAATGGACCAGTTATAGGAATTTCAGGTACTCTCTGACCAGGGGTGGACTGACCATTTGGGCAATCAGGCAGTGCCCGAGGGATCAGAGGCTCTAAGGGGCCCAGAGGCTTTGCCCAGTTACCTGCCGCCACCGCCGCCACACATTACAGCCCTCCCTGGTCCTACTTTGAAGAGCCCTGGTAGTCTAGTAGCCTCTGTGCTGCTACTTTGCCCACTGCCCCACTGCTCCCTTCCTGCACACTATAGCTTCCCCTTGCCACTGCAGTTGCTGCTCGACTCCCAAACACTACACTCCTGAGCCAAAGTGAGCCCTTCCTGGTCCTACTTTGAAGGGCACTGGTGTTCTAGTGGTTTCTTTGGGACAGGAAAGAACTCCCCTCTTTCCTGCCTACTATCGCTCCTGTGTCCAGTGCCGCTGAGATTTCAAAATGGCTGCTGAGACTTCCTCAGAGTGCAGAGACCCACAAGACTACCACGGTAAATCTCAGCAGCCATTTTGAAAGCTCAGAGGCACTGGGCGCAGGAGCAATACTGGGCAGGAAAGAGTGGGGTTCTTTCCTGTCCCCGAATAAACCACTAGAACACCAGGGCCCTTCAAGGTAGGACCAGGGAGGGCTCACTTTGGATCAGGAGTCTGTAGTGTGTGGGAGGGGGGCAGCAACTGCAGTGGTGGGGGGAGGCTGTAGTGTGCAAGAGGGGAGCAGTGGGTCAGCGGGCAGTGACTGGGGGGGGGGCAATGACCTTTACTGCCCCCAGGGCCCCAACTACTGTCAGTACGCTCCTGTCTCTGACTCTCTGGATCTCTGCTGACCCCAAACATTTAGTGACACACCTCCCACCACTTGGTGACACAGTGGTTGAGAACCACTGCACTAAGGAAATGCTCCATCTCTGGCCATCTTCAAATCTAAGCTAAAAGCCCACCTTTTTGATGCTGCTTTTAACTCCTAGCCCTTACTCACTTGTTCAGTACCTTTATTTTATCATCCTCACTTTAATATTCCCTTATCTTGTTTGTCCTGTTTGTCTGTCCTAATTAGATTGTAAGCTCTGTCGAGCAGGGACTGTCTCTTCATGATCAAAGTGTACAGCGCTGCGTACGTCTAGTATAGCGCTTTAGAAATGATAAGCAGTAGTAGTAGTAGTAGTATTTAGCTACCTGACCAGTCACTACTTTCAGTTCCCTTTGTCCCTCCTTTTGTTCATGTCAAAATTGTTGGTTCTTTGCTCCCTTCCGCTGAAGGCTTCTTTTTCTCTAACTCCATTACTGTGGCACTTACTGACTATTGGTCCTCTCCTGAATGGTATACAGCCTTGGATTTTTATTTAGCTCACGCCTTTCTTAGTAGTTCAAAGTGATTTATATTCAGGTTCAGTAACAGTATATTGTCCATGTCAGGTGGTATTCCCAAACAACTCAACTATGAGAAGCCCTAATCCTTGTATTCAATAGATCACAGCCGGTAACACCCCTAAAGACATGAGACTCTTGGTTCAGCCTGAAGGACCTGGGTCCTCACCCTAAACAGCACTGAGACAATCTTCTCTATGTCATATCTTCTGTACTTACCAGGTGAGAAAGAACCGACACTAGCATTGATTATTTCCTCAGGGTGTTAAAACAGAGTCTTTGGAAGCAGTGATGTCTTTTTAAAGGACCAATTAAACTATTTTACAATAAATGTCACTGCTCCTGATGCCTTGCTGCTGTCATGGTACTACTGTTTGTTCCACTTCACGTAGAAGCAGAAAAAAGGAGGCAGATAGAGACCATATGACTTATTCAATTTGCCCATCCATACTAGAGATGGGTAGCCAGAAAATTTTCATGTCATGTTGTTCCTGGAAAAGTCCATTTCAATTATTTTCGTCTGGCCTTTTTTTTTTTCATTCACAGGAAGTAAGTCATGTAGTTTGCACTCTTTTCAAAAGAGTGTAACTTATTTGGAAAAAGAGCACACTCTTTCTGAAAGAATGCATACTCTTTTCCAAAAAGCATACACACGTGAGCATTCTTTACACATGCCTGATAGTTCATACATGTGCAATAGAGCACTATCAGGAAAAGAGCATGCACTCTTTTGGAAAGAGAGTGCACTATCATCGAAAAATGAAAAAAACAAATGCCGGCCATTCCCTAACTGACAAGGATTGTAGTAGCTGGGAACCCAGTTCCACTGAAGGGGCCAACAAGAAGGCCGGTGCCATTTTGTAAGGCAGATATTAATATGGTGTCAGCTTTGACCTGTAATTGCCACACCAGTAAGGTAGACAACGAAGGATTGTTCCCGGTTCATGAAGAAACTTAAAGTAAGAGACCGACAGGGTTTTGTTTTGTTTTTTGCACAGATCCAATATATTTTTTTCATTATGATTAAAATTTCACTTTTTTGTGCTTTTTAAGTAAATGAAAAAGAAATTAACAAAAAAACCCCAAAGGATTCAAAACTAAGCAAAAGAAATGAAATAATGTCAGTAATTATCCTTAATGCACAGCAAAAAACTACAGACAAATCTTGTTGATTAATGTGGATGTTAAAATTTATGCACAAATCCTCGCTATAGATACATTCGGGTTTCGGATAACATCCTTCACTGAGACCAAACAGGTTTCAGGTTTTCAACTGACAATACAAGGCTTCTCTGTAATATTTTATATTCTCTAAGGATCCATAGACACCCTCAGTGGTGTCGTCCTTGGGTGCAGAGGAAATCTTTGTTCAAATGGAGTGGGAATATTTCTTTTGTGTGTTAGAAAGGTTTAGATTTCATGCAACATTTGTTAACATGGTCAAGCCAAGGTGTGTTTTTGTAAGACCCCCTAAGCTAGACTTTTGATTAATAATATACTATCAGGTTATTTTGGTTTAGGTAGAGAGCACGTCAAGGTTGACTCTTATCTCCACTTTTACTTGATATCAAAGAGGAATCTCTAGACATTGTTGTAATGCAAGGTGTAGAAAATAGAAGGATCTCTTTTAAATCTGTACACTTTAATCTATGCACACTGATGACATTTAGGTATGCTGTGGGACAAAACCCATTCTGAAATTTCTGCAGGTTCCAGAGACCTTCTCTAATGATTGGATGTAAAATGAAGTATTGCCATTCAGCTATGTGGGGTTGAGCACCTAATGAATTTGCATGTGGTTTAGTAATGACCTGGGTGATCTGGAAGAATAAACTAGTGGTTGGAGCACTGGTTCAAATCCCAGAGCTGCTCCTTGTGATCTTGGGCAAGTCATTTAACCCTCCATTGTCTCAGATTGAAACTCCATTGTGAACCCACAAGGGACAGAGAAAGTATATGCATATAATATACGTAAACCGCTTTGGTTGTACCATAGAAAAGTGGTATATCAAATCCATGACCCTTTACCTTTACCTGTTACCTCGAGTTACAAATGAAAACGGTGTGTGCTAAATTTCAACCCCCCTCCTTCCCCAAAATATCAAGGGTTGTTGAGGCATAGGGGTCTTTTTACAAAGGCACGCTGAAAAATGGCCTGCGGTAATGCCGATGCATGTTTTGGGCATGAGCAGAATCATTTTTCAGCGCACCTGTATAAAATGCCTTTTTAAACTTTTTGCCAACAATTGAGTGGCAAAATGAAAATTGCCGCACATCCATTTTGGGTCTGAGATCTTACCGCCATCGATTGACCTAGTGGTAAGGTCTCACATGGTAACCGAGCGGTAGAATGACGATTATCGCCTGATTACCACCTGTGCGCCAGAAAATAAAAATATTTTTAGGCGCGTCTAGTGGATGTGTATAAAAAATGAGATTACCGCAAGGGCCACGTAGTAGCCGGGCGGCAACTCAAAATTGACATGTGTTGGGCATGTGTAGGCACCTACATGGCTTAGTAAAAGGGTCCCATTGTGCGCTATTTGGGAACTGACTAATATATGGTCACCCTGTAACTGTCTTCATGAGGAAGACTGAAGATAATAAAAACAATAAATTACACCAGATAAAGGTGGTGTGGACTTCCAAGATTTCGTAATTACCATCAAATGTTATCTATTGTGCAAAGGTGTGCACTGGTTTCAATCTCTTGAAATGGATAATAGTCTGAGATGGCTGAATTTAGACAAGAAACAGACTTTTCTCTTTTCCAGGTCATCCGATACCTAGCACAAATCTGCCATGTAAATTGTAAGCTCACACACTGTTTGTAGCTACTTAAAGGGCCTGAAAATGTTGGAAGTGTGCATTGGTACTCCATGATGACAGTTTGAATTGTTACCAGTTTAGCATTATGCCATTTTTAAGACTTAGAGTAAGGTATGTTTGGGGAGGAAAATATATGGACCATAAGTCTAATCATGGATAAAGGTAAGTTTCTGACTTTGTCAGAAGTGCATAGAAAGTTTGGTTTGTCCAGTGAGTAGAAATATCAGTGGCTTCAGTTCGTCATTGTATTTTGACAGCTGGGCTTGATTGGCATCATTAGAGAGGAAGCCAAATCATTTCAAAATTATTGGCTTCCCTTAAGTGGGTGCTACAATTTTATAAAGCTATTTAAAAAATGTAAAGTGGAGAGCTGCATAGGAATGGGAAATTTATGAGAAAAAGATTTAGATGCAGCATTTGAGTCTTCAGGCAGAGTTTATTTCTGGACCAGATCTTCAAGGGTTCATTGTTGGCTTCTGTAACACAAATGCTGTCTTTCAGTTATGCTGTTTATATTACAGAGAGCAATTTTGATCCCTTGTAAGTCTGCCTAATATGAAGCTTCATTTTACACAATAGCATAGTAGATGACGGAAGATAAAGACTTGAACGATCTATCCAGTCTGCCTAGGACTGTAGGGCGTCCAGGTCAAATAAAAGATGTCCGAGTTGGGGTGTTAAAGATTTCCTGGGTATTTTACAAAAGGCTTGCTGGACGAGGAGCACAGATGGGTTTTTTTTTTTTTTTTTCAAAATAGCTAGCACTTTCACAACAATGAATCTTTGTCTCTCCTAGACAATTGGTTGGTCAAGGGTTCTTTTGCTAACCAGGCCAATTCAGCTGCTTTCATCATAAATTATTTAAAATCAGTCTTACCACCATCACAATAACTCCAGTCTACTGGAGCCCTAAGAGAGCCACAAGTGGGAAGAGACCCCTCCTTAATCAGAAAGCAGACATTCTGATAGAGAGCACCAGGAATCTCATGAATAGCACAAGGTCCTCCATTCATTCTCAAGTGTTATTTGGGGCTACCCAGGGATGCCAACCTCAGACCTTGAGAGACGGCAATGCAGTTGGATTTTCAGGATTTCCTCAATGAATATGTATGAGATCTATTTGCATGCACTGCCTCCATCATATGCAAATAGATCTCATGCATATTCATTGTGGAAATCCTGAAAATATGGCTGAGCGAGTGCTGAGGCTGGACACCCCTGATCTATCTTGTTTTATTATGGCTTTATTCAAGCGTTGGTGATCAATCTTGATTGTCTGAAGAAAGGTGACATATATGATTTTTAAAAATAAATCAATAAAGAGTGTTGCTTGGCCACAGACTTACTGGATATTGAGGACACCTCAGAAAAATGTAGGTGATATCCTAGACTTATTATCGCTAATACCCTGGGAATTCTAAAAATGCTGTAAGCCACCTTTAGCTTTATGTGGAAAGATGGGCTAAAATTCAGTTTATTAGGGGTAAGGATCATTCATTTTATATACCACCTTTCTGTGGTATAAGCAAAGCAGATTATATATTATATACAGGTACCTTCTCTGCCCCTAGTGGGCTCACAAACAAGTCAATATTAAATGCTGACTGCCTTAGGCAGAATTAGGCCCCAATATTCTATGCGTGGCCATGTCTGGGCACTGGCACTGACTATCCGGGGCCATGCTGGCATGTGCTGGACATGAGATCTTATGTGGGTCCTGGGTGATATTCATCTAGGACATGCATAAGATACTTATGTGGGCCTCAGCTGAATATTGGCTTGGACTCACATAAGGGGAAGCAGATGGCCTCATCAGGGCCGGCGGAACACAGTAAACAGGGTATTCATGGCAGGGGGGCTGCAAACATTCAAGGGGCATATGTTCAAAAAAAATCCGCAATCAAGCGGAGAACTCGAACGCCCCACGGGAAAACACAGATATAGGTAAAAAGTGGGATGTTTGACCACGGAAATACAAATCCTGGAGACAATATCATAAAAACTTCATTATTGAAGAAAAGACTCGACACAACTGTTGTGTTTCGGCCTACAGGCCTGCATCAGGAGTCTATAAAAACATAAATCAAATAAATCTTTCAAACAAATACATGTACAGAATCAAATAATCAAATAAAACATTCAAATAAGTAATAAATATACAATAAGAGGTCAACATATAATAAAATACAACAATAAAAATAATGATAATAAATAATGATGAACATAAAGTCTGTAAGTGACGTATACACAGATTATGCATATGTGGAATGTTATAACATCACCAAAAAATTACACACAACGGTCGTGTAAATAAATAAATAAATAATTGTAAGAGGGACTAATTATAGGAAGGACTAAACATTCAAAACATGTAAAAATAGATCATACTATCTGAAAATACATGCATATATGAAGGAGAATAGATAAAATATCCATGAGGCATTACATGGAAACCTACTAAAGCATATCATAAAAGCAGCATCATACAAATACGCACACAGCTTATGTTAAAACAAGGAAGACATACAGAAGTAAAACATGCTGTCTTCAAAATGCAAATATAAAAGACTTTGAATAAAAAACCAAGTAAAAATCATACATACAGGAGAAAACGTAAGACCAACATCATATATAAACAAAAGAAGGAAAAACAAATAAAATAATATGCATGAAAAAGGAACGTGGTGTCAACTAGTGTATGTATGTGGTGGTGCCTATACCTGTGCGCACCATATACAGTCAAATGAGAAAAATATACTGTTGCCATGGCTATTTTAAAGACGCTGGACAAAAAAAGGAAAAAACCGTGCAACATAAGAAAACATATAAAAATGTATATATATGCCAAAATATATATATAAGAATATATATGAGAAATGTATATGGTAAATAAAAAAATGAAAATGAAAATAAAAAGGGGGTAGAGGGAAGGGAAGAAAAGGAAAAAGCTGAAAGAAGAAGTGGGATCACCAAAAAAAAAACATTTGAGGAGCACCAGAAATTGCCATGCATACCCGTTGTGCTGCACTCCACTGGCCACTGCCGCTGTACACTACAGCCCTCCCAAGACCTACCTTGAAGGCCAGGGCCCGCCCTGGTGGTATAGTAGTCTCTGCGACTACGGGGGCAGGAAAGAATCTCACTCTTTCCTGCCCGCTGCTGCTACTCTGTCTCTTGTTTGCTCTTCTGCACCGCGGGTGGCGCTGCAGTGTTTTAAAAATGGCTGTGAGGCTTCTGGCGGGAGTCTTGCGAGACTGCCAGCTGGAAGTTTCAGCAGCCAATTTTTCAACACGACACCATCGCCCGCAACGCTGAAAAGCAAACTAGAAACAGAGTAGCAGCAAGGGGTGGGGGTGGGGAAGGGGGGTGCCAGAGACCTTAGCACCTGCCCTGGGTCTCATCTACTCCCAGTCTTCCCTCCTCTGTCCTCCTGAAGAGCTGCTGACCAGCTCCCCCTCCCCACACACATACACACAAACTCATTCCTGCTCGTCACAGCTCCAGCCTCAAAATGACTACTGTGACCTCTAGTAGCAGCTTCATAGTACTATGTGTCTTTAGGGAGAGGAGATCAGGATGAAGGGGAGGAAGGTACCAGAAACTCCTTATGCCGCTACCTGGAAGCTAACCATGCACTGACTGATATTCAAACAGATGCTTGATTAATTTTACAGCTAAAGTGAGAACAGCCTTTTTTGCTGTTCTAAATTTAGCCGCTTACTTAACAGGCTAACGGTCCAAATACCCCTACCATGGTGGGGTTATTCAGTGGCACTGTCCAGTTAACTACCACTGAATATCAGCAAATAGGCAGAAACAAGCTATTTAACCGAATAGGAAGCTCTATTGCCCAGTTAAATCACTTTGAATATTGATTCCCCCCCCCCCCCCCCCCCCCCCCCACTAAGATTTTAGTACTTGAGACAATGGAGGGTTAGGTGAATTGCCCAGAGTCACAAGGAGCCACATAGGAATCAAACCCATTAGGTTATTCCTCCACTTTTAAGCCTTGCAGAACCTTCAAGTCTCTTCCACTCAGAACTTCCGAACTCAATCACGCAAATGGTATTTTGGATGTGATGGCATGCCTTAAAAGAACTTCCCATCTCATGATTGTTCGTACTTATTCAGTAGAGCAATCTTAAGAAGGGAAGCTGTTTTAAAGATCTGATTGGAAGAGACTTGCAGGTTATACAAGGATTAAAAGTCCTGTTACTGTATCTTGTTCCTGATGTAGGGGTTTGCATTTTCAACAAAAACATTTTGCATGCCATACTGCAATTAGTGTTGTATAATCTTCCAGCTTTCCATCAGAACAAACCTGTAGCATATCTGATGTAGTAAAGATATGTTTTGATACGTGTTGTTACCCCAAATCATTCCAGGATGGCAGAAGATGACTCTGGTCAACTATTGGCATGGTCTCAAAGAGGAGGCTACGCTACACTGTGAGGCCCCAAAGGCAAAGGGAGATCAGGCTAATTCTGCAGAGAGCAGAGTAGTTGACCTCCCAAAACAACTGAAAGCCATCCCGCTTAAATCCACCTAGACTGCTCCATGAAATGGAAGGAACCTAAGAAGTGCTACCTAGAGTAACGCACAGGCCACTATTCATCCATCCCCTTAACTGGCACAGATTTTTAAAAAGGTTTTCATTTATTTTTTTATATACTACCTGCATTCGGATATAGTAGGTATTTTTCTGTCCCTGGAGGATTAACAATCTGTTTGTGCCTGAGGCAATGGAAGGCTAAGTGACTTGACCAATGATCACAAGGAATTGCAGTGGGACTTGAACCAGAATCCCTTAGTTCTCAGCCTGCTGCTACTCCACTCCAGGATGAGAGGAAGGGCCTTGCTAAACTTTGGGAATGGAAGAATGCCACCACTCAGAATGGGCAGGAGAAAGCAACACTAACTAGAAGTGATGGCCAACAAGCAGTTCCTACGCTTTTAGATCTTGGAGTCCTGTTGGTACCTCAATCATCCACTGGTTGGTCAGAGAAGAAAGAAGTGTTTCCCACTAATACTATAGCTGCTGGTGTGGCTCATGGCCGGTTAACGATTGTCAATTCATATTCCATTGATACTGCAGCATGGAACTCAATATAATACAATTTCCCACCTATCTTACCACTGGAGCAGATACTGGAGGAATGGAAGAGGTACAGTAGAACTTCCATCAGCAAGTCTCTATGTCAGCTTACTCTGTGTAGCTGTATGACAGAGAGCCCTGGACTGAAGTAGAATTTGACTAGACTCAGCCAAGTTGGTTCAATGAAAGGCGGAAGAGATTATCCATATGTCCCCCTCTGGCTGATGAACTAAGTGAAAGCATTAAGAGACAGCAGAATGCAGGAAGCAGCCATTGCAAAGCTGACAGAGGACAAAACCTACCAGGATGTCCTAGAAGACATGACAAAGTTTAAAATGGCATTGGAAAAGCCGTGCATCATTTGGGAATGTGGAAGAAGTATATGAAAGCACAGCATCCTTGGGAGAGAGAAATGTGTTTATGTTTAAAGGATATTTCTAATGGCACCAAAATGAAGACACCACATTCAGGGCAGTACATGTAAAGAGAACAAATTAACCTGATGTCTATGCTGCTTCCACCTTGTTGGTCACAGAAGAAGTGCCTGGACTTGAAGGACAGAATATGGAGAAGATACTTTGGACTGTTTAAAGACTTGAGAGTTCAGTTTAAAAGAGACTTTGAGGACTTTTTCAAATAGATTCTCAAATAAGTTTGGTTTGTTGTTGATTGTTGATGAAAATGAAGAATGAAAAAAAAATATTATATATATATATATATATATATATATATATATATATATGTATGTATGTGTGTGTGTGTGTGTGTGTGTGTGTGTGTGTGTGTGTGTGTCATATTGTCTTTATTGAAACTTGCAACAAGACAAACCAAGCATACAAACAAGCGATAAAACAAGCAATAAAACCCGCTAACTAATACATAAATAAAACCTTACTGGCCAATACCCCCGCCCCTCAACAAACCCTCCCACTCAGGGAGGCTGAAACGAAAAACCCCTCCAATGCCTTGCCCACTGTAGTCCAGAACAATGCTCCTTCTCCCTCACTGCCAGCTGCTGGACAAAATGTACCACATCCCCTGCCACCTCCTGTACAGACAGCCACTTCCGATATAATGAAGCTTGGCAGCGTGCCTGCCACAGGAAGTAACAAAGGGCTGCAGCGATGATATACAGTGTCTCCCTACACCACCCCTTTCCTTTTGGAAACCCTCCATAGGCCCATTCTGCATAAGATAGCTGGTGGAAGAAAGGAATCCCTAATTGGCGGGCTACTGCCTGACAGACTTGTTGATTGAACGGGCACTTGAGGAGGAAGTGGTCCATTGTTTCATCCTCCGTCACGCACTCCCCCCTCGGGCACTTACGATCATTGCTGTTTCTATTTTTCATGTTAGCTCGAACATAAAGCCGGCTGTGGAAAGTCAGCCAGGCCATGTCCGCAATCTTCCGGGGGAGGCGTGATGAATTGAGGAAAGCCAGACCTTCCTCCTGTAGTGGACCTGGGCAGTCCCTCAAGGCTAGACGTGTTGAAAAGTGTATCTGAATAATGCGGTGTTGTAGCTGCCTCCTGTCCTCCTTCTGGATTTCCTGTACTGTGATACCCCATCTCTTCACCAATCTCAACAGAGGTGAGATGTACTGTGGCAAGTATCCCGCCTTCCCTCGCAGGGGCATTGCCTGACCTCCCCTCACCCAATCCCTCAAGTACCGCTGAAGCCAGGAGGCCATGCAGTCTGCCCAAGCCGGCCTCCCTTCCCGCAAGACCCCTCCCAGATTTTGTTGGAAAAAGAAACAACTAAAATGTACCACAGGGTTGACCATTCCCAACCCCCCCTCCCTTTTGGGCAAATAGGTCACCTCCCTCCGGATAATATTCATCCTGTTCCCCCATAGCTGTTGGAAAAACAAGCTGTATACTCTGGCATGTAACGATATAGGCAGTAAACAGACCTTGGATATGAACAGGAGAAGGGGTATCAGATAGGTCTTAATGACATGCAGTTTTTCCACAAACCGCAACTTATATGATTTCCACTGGGCCACCCTTTCCTCGACTCTCCCCAGCCCCTTCTCCCAGTTGATCGTATCATAGTCCTGTCTGCCTACCCAGAGACCCAGGATCCGTACTTCATCCCTTGCTACTGGGTACTGACTGGGAAGTTTGAAAGCTGGTCTGCCCTGTCCTACCCAAATTGCGGAGCTCTTATCCTGGTTTATCTGGGCCCCCGCAGCCTGTGTGTATTCTGCCATCCAGGTCTGAACTCGCTCGGCTTCCTCCTTGCTACTGATTACTACTGTGACATCATCTGCGTAGGCGACACATCGCCATGTGTGTGAACCCAAAGAGATGCCCTCTAGTTGACCGCTAAACCCTCCACTCAACCTTCTGAGGAAAGGATCTAAGGAAAGGACGTACAGCAAGGGGCTGAGGGGACACCCCTGCCGTACCCCTGACCTCACTGCAAAGCTCTTGCCCACCCAACCATTTATTAGAGTGCTACTCCTTGCATTGCGATACAAAGTCTGGATCCACCCTATAAACTGGTCGGGTATCCCATAGCACCGAAGCACTAGCCATAGGTACTCCTGGGACACCCTGTCAAAAGCCTTAGACTGATCAAGGGTCAGCAAATACTTTCCCTTTGTCCCACCTTGACTCCTTTCCACTATTTCACGGATGGTACAAACTGCTTCCACTGCCCCTTTCCCCTTCACCGAGCAAAACTGTGCTGAGGACAAGAGACCACCTACTGCCCCAGCCAGGCGGTTGTAAATAATCCTGGCCATTATTTTCCTATCTACATTCAGAAGACTTATGGGTCTCCAGTTCTCGATAAGTTCCAGATTTCCCTTCTTTGCGAGGAGAACCAAAATAGAACACTGCTGTGAAGGGGCCAAAAGCCCGTTCTGCAAACAATTATTAAAAATTGCAGCTAACACTGGAATCAGGACCACACGGAATTTTTTGTAGAACTCTGGGGTCAGCCCATCGGGACCCGGAGTTGTACGTGCTGATAGCGTATCAATAGCATCATCTACCTCTCCTGTGGTAATGGGCCTAAGCAGTTGTTCCATCTCCCCCTCCGAAACCTTTTCCAAGCCTGGGGCACTCTGCACGTATGATAGCATGAAGTTAGAAACCAAGCTCTCTTTCCCCCACAATTGGGTGTAAAACCGAATGACCCTGGCCTCGATTGAACGTTGGTTCGTCAATCGCTGCCCTGCTTCATCTCTCATAGCATAAATGACCTTGTGTCCTACTGCTACCTTGCAATTCTGGAAAGGATCCGGGGAATACCGATGCCCATATTCCCTTTCCAGAAGCAAAGCAGCGTATCGATCATATTGCAACAGCCTCAACTGGGCCTGCAAAGCTTCTATCTCTCCCTTCTCTAGATGGTTGGAGACCGCGTGGTCCAATTGCTTACGAAGACGACAGCACTGTGCCTGTAACCCCAGACTCTGCTTCCTGGCTAGGGACCGGAAAAGGGCCTTGACTCGCCCCTTTACCATGTCCCACCAGGCTCCCTTATCATCCATCACCTCCCAAAGTGTTTCTTGGTCTGCTAAAAAACCCTCAAATATTTGTCTGTTTTCCTCTACTTCTAATAACTTTGCACTCAGTTTCCAAAATCCTGGGCCTTTCTGCGCCCCTTCGCATATTGTTAAGACTGTGGAAACTAAGGCATGATCTGAATATTCCGTCCATCTATTCGGCTGCCCCTGAAACCTAGCCAACCCGCCTACAAAGAGCCAGTCAATACGGCTCTCCGTGTCTCCCCTTCTAAAAGTGAACCCCTTCCCTCCCGCCACCTCCAGTCTTGCCTGTTTTACAATTGCTGCCAGCTGGAGGCTGTCATAACCCACCTGACGCCTGGACCCCTTTCTATCTGCTTGCTGTAAGACCATATTAAAGTCTCCTCCAAATACCACCAATTTGCTTGTATATAAATACGGTTTCACCCGGAGCAACAGCTGCTTGCGTTCCCAACTAATCTGGGGCCCATAAAAGTTAATGATTCGCACTGCTACCCCTCTAATGAAAACGTCTAAGACAACACACCTCCCTATCTCCACCTCTATTTCCCTCGTAATCTCCACTTCTCGGGTGGCAAAAAGAATAGCCACCCCTGCGCATCTTTCTTTGGCCAGAGACCAGAATGAGGGCCCCCCTTTCCAATCTCTCTTGGCCCGGTGCAGGAGCTGCAAAGAATCCAAATGAGTCTCCTGCAACAGGATGCAGTCTACCTTGCACTGGGTCAAATCGCTAAAGGCGACAAATCTAGTTCTCTCTGCCTTTATGCTGGCTACATTCAGAGTTGCAAAGATTAAGGACAAGGCAGCCATGGTTTATTTCTTAAATTTCTTACCCCTCCTCATCTCTTCACCGCAATCCCTCTTCACAGATATTCCTGCCCCCATCATTTCTTCAGGATCCTCTATAATTTCTTCTAATTCCAAATCCTCCCACTCTGAGTCATCTTCCCCGGCTTTCTTTCTACCCTTTTTTTTCTTGGTTTCCTCTGGACCAGCCCTTTCCCCTTTCATCCCTTCCTTACCCTCCTCTATTTCCTGCATGAGGCCCTTCGTTAAACTAGTAGGATGTGATGTTAGACTTGGGGGTAACACTGCTGGCTCCTCTCTGTTAAGTCTTTCAGATGATTCATTCCTCGCTCCCCTCCCCTCCCTCCTCTTCTCCTCCAAAACCTCCCTTTGGGGTGGATTCATCTCAAGATCACCCTCTCCTTCACCTGAAACCTGAAACACTGCATATCGATTACTCTGGCTCTTCTCCAGAATATCTGTTCTCCCCGCTCGGGCTAGCCCCCTCCCCTCCTTCCTCCGACCCCCCTTCCCTCCATGTTTCCCTACCAGGGTCCATGCTTCCCCTTCTTCTCCCCCCTTTTCCCCACCTCCTTCTTCCATCCTTTCACAAATACCCCTTCTTTGAATGTGATCCAAACCTGATGCCCTTTTCTCCCCCTTTCCCTTTCCCTTAGTGCCTGCCTCTGTATGAATAGCGGTATTTGATTTATCCATTAATCCCTTTAATGCTTCCCGCTTCTGTCCTTGTATCCTTGTAGTTTCTGCTTGTGCCCCTTCCTCCCCCCTCCTCTCTTCCTCTACCTGATTGTGCGATGCTTGTGGGCACTTGCTAAAAGGGTGCCCCAAGCCTCCACACAGGTTACAGCGTATGGTAGTGCAGTCGCTGGTGTCATGATCTGCACTACCACATCGCGAGCACTTTAACACTGTACATGACATGCTTAAGTGACGGAAAGATCCGCACCTGTAGCACTGTCTGGGTTGTCCTGCATAAAAGCATTGAATTCGATCCCTTCCAATGTATGCGGCTGAAGGTATATGTTGGGTGACATAGCCTGCCTGTTTTAATTTTACAAGGGCACTCCACCCCCCCCGCCCACACACGACTCTGGTCTGGTATTTTGCTTAATGGGGTCCTAATTTCGGCATACCGTCCCAACCAGTATGACAGGTCTGCAGCCATAAGAGATTCATTACGTACCAAAATGGTAATCTGGACTGCGTCCTGTCTACTGATGGGGACAGCCTTAAAATCCACCCATCTACCCTGATGCTGCACCTCTGTATACTTTTCCCAAAACAGGTCCAAACCTCGCCCTGTTAAGAAACTAATATCATATTCAGGGATTCCCACAGGGTGTATGCATGCATACAAATCTTCAGGGATAAAGCCAAGGGAGAATACCATTCTTAAAACAACCTCTCTAGGTGGTGCTACCCCTGTGCCCACCCAACGCAGCTGGACAACATTTCGACGTTTTGGGGTAACACCGCTCCCGGGACCCCGCAACGGACCAGAAAATGGATTTCCCCTTGTCTCCATGTCTGACTCCTGCCTCCCCTCCTCCTTCCCTGTCTCTGCCCCTCCTCCCCGTACTACTGCTGCAAAGGATAAAGGGGCTGATACCAGTATGCTCCCCCCTTCCCCACTCCCTTCCTGCCTTCCTCCCCTCCCCCTCTCTTCCCCTCCCTCCTCTCCCATGTCCACTAACCCCACTATGTTCAGTTCACTTGTGCTGTTTCTGTCTCTTCCCCCTCTGCAATATTCTACTTCCAGTCCTTTGCCAGTTGCTGCTGTTCCCAACCAGCACTCGTTCCCTTGCTCTGCAACTGTCCCACTCAGACCAGGTCTGGGATCTGTCTCCTCTTGTAGCTGACACTCTCCTCCATGCACTTTCTCTGTTTCTGACACTGTCATACTCAGTCTGAGTCTTGGCTCTGCCTCCTGGTGCAGCTGACACTCTCCTTCATGTACTCTCTCTGTATCTGGCACTGTCTTACTCAGTCTGGGTCTTGGCTCTGCCTCCTGGTGCAACTGACACTCTCCTTCATGTACTCTCTCTGTATCTGGCAATGTCTTACTCAGTCTGGGTCTTGGCTCCACCTCCTGGTGCAGCTGACACTCTCCTCCATGCCCTGTCTCACTCGATCTGGGTCTTGGCTCCGCCTCCTGGTGCAGCTGACACTCTCCACAATTCTCTCTCTCCTTTCTGGGACTCCTGCTTTGATGGGCATGAGTTTCTGAGAAGCTCCCTTCTGCTCTTTCTTCTTGTTTCTGAGTGGCAGAATCTATTGGGAGCCCCTGCCTGTCACTGAGCTTCCCCCATGATGTCATCAGCACTTCTGATTGAGATTGGATGGCAGCTCTTGGACAGCCCTGCTCAGAGGTCTGCCCTATCAATTCTGTCCATGAGTGACTGTGGTGTTCCCACGATGTTCCCGCCCTCTGTCCACCATATTTGCTCTCAGCTTCTTCCATCTCTTGTAGTACTCCACTACTCCATTCCTGTACTTTCCCATCCTCTTTAGTCTCTGTCTCCATCTGCAAAACCCCTTGTTTTTGCTCTACTTTCCCTCCCGTTGTTCCTGGTAACTTCTGTACTTGCTCAGTGTGTAGTGATTCTTCTCCTACCTCAGCATTCAAACTGTTCTGATTCTCCTCAGCATTCAAACTGTTCTGATTCTCCAGGCTGTCTTTCTTCTCTGTCTCTCCCAGCAAACCTGAGCTCTTCTCTGTGGGTTCGGCTATGCCCTGCCAGCTCTCTAAGTATAAGGGACGTTTTTGAATTTTTTTCAGTTTCATAGCTCTTTTGTGTTCCAAACTTGCCAGGCTCTCTTGCTGCATGCAGTGCTGGAGCCCCTCCTTATCCACAGTACCTGCCACAACTGGACTAGGAGCCTCTGTTCTACAAGGCTGGTAAGTGGATGGAGCACCTAGCTCTTGGGAATCCTGTAGGAAATAAAATACTGGTGATAACTGGGAATTATTTGTGTCAGTCTTGTCTTTCCCTCCTTCTGGCTGCTGCTGTTTCTCTTCCCCTGCTGTCCCTTCCAGCATAGCCTCTGGGGTGTCTGGAACCACGGAGTCCTGTGTGTCTCTGGGTTCTGCTTCCTGCTGGATCTGGGACTGCGTCTGGGTCTGCTGCATGCGTTCCCTGTTCAGGAAAACCTCACGAAGGGGATTATCTCTGCAGTTCTTTAGTTTTTGCAGCTGCCTTTGTTTTGCTGTAAGCCGCTTCTGGAGCGCTTCAACTCCCTTAACATACTTGTCTCGTGGGCCAGTGGAAGCCAGGTTACACATAGTTTTTGCTAGCTTCAGCCGCTTCCTCAGTACCTCTATTTCACCTTCTACTCGATTCATTTTCTTCACTGATCTAATTACCTCTTCAGGAGTCATATGCTGGGCCTCTTTCTTCTGCCAGGCCCTAGGCCTGGATTCCTTCTCCTCCTCTTCTTCCTCACTAACGTCCTCTTCAGACTCTCCGCTATTCTCTTCCACCACCTCTCCTCTGATACTGGATGCAGAGAACCCTGCTCTGGAACCCGGGCCCTGCCTTCTTGCCCCCTGTTCTTCACCCAGCTTAGGAATGTTATGGCCAGGACTTACAGTCAGGGTGAGCTGGCTCCTCAGCAAGCGCTGCTGGGCTCTGGTCCTTCCTCCGTCCACAGGCCTGGGCTCTCCTGGTTCTCCTGGTTGCATGCTTGGGGCTTGGGTGGAGGAAGCCTCCCCTTCATAGTGTTTCTCAGCTCCAAGTGTGCTAGGCCTTTCAGCCTGGGGCCCTCCTGCAGGGGGGCCCCCTCCCCTCTGCATTGTTCAGCAGCCACAGGGTACAGCAGCTCTCCTTTCAGCACCTCTTCACCACAGGTCTGTACTCTGTGTGTGTGTGTGTGTGTGTATGTTTCTTCCTAGTATCTTTTAAGGTGAAACCATTTCCTGAAGCTGAGCGGCATTTCCTATCTCTTTCTGATAAAGATGGCTGAGACTCTTAAGGAACTGCCAATGCTATTCAGATTCTGACACCCCTAGACTTTCACTCTTCTCACAGTATATCTTGCATTTCGTAAAATTTACACAAAACTGATGACTGGTTAGCTGCAAACCAGATGAAACAACCCTATATTCCAGTGTTTTCCCCATACCCTTTTGTCTCACCTACTCAGATGCTATTCTCCCCTACTATTCATGGCACTACTATTCCTCTTAAGGATTCAATTAAGATCCTTGACGTCACTATAGCCAAAGAGGCTCATTTTCAAAGCACATAAACTTAGAAAGTTACATATATTACTATGGAACTTTGTAAGTCTTCTAACGTGATTAGTAAAAGTTTCTATACCTTATGTCTCTGGCCTCTGTTAGACCTCCATTTACTTAGAATACTCATCCTTGCTCTCATAATCAGCAAGCTCAATTATTGCAAGTCCTTATACTCTGGTCTTCCACTAAAGCAAATCATGAGAATGCAACTTGTGCAAAATACAGCAATTAAGCTTTTATTTGCTAAGGAAAGATATGAGGGTGAAACAGCTTTTTTTTTTAAAGGATAAATGAGGGAAAAGACCTCAGAAAGCTGCGATCACCAGTTCAGTAGCTGGTTAAAAAATCAGAATCAAAGTCGTTCAAACCACAGTTCATAACTTTAATCATCGGTCATAAAAACCCCCAATCCAACCTGGTGTATAATAACTGTTTATTAATTATCTTGTTGCTCTTGTGAAAAGACATTAATGAGGCAATAGCTCTCCACAGCAGTTCTAAAATAATAGTAAATCAAAACTGAACTTAGCTTAGCTTGGTTTTGTTTTGTTTGACTGTCCCTGCAACGAGTATCCAGACCCTACAAACCCGTTTCACCATAAGGCTTCTTCAGGGGATGATGGATACCAGGACCCTCTTGAAAAACCATGGTCAATCAAACACTGGCAGTTCAACTTAATGGACGCTGCAAAGCTTGCGGACTTGGGTTTTTTTATGACCGATGATTAAAGCTATGAACTGTGTTTTGAACGACTTTGATTCTGATTTTTTAACTGGATACTGAGCTGGTGACCACAGCTTTCTGAGGTCTTTTCCCCTGTTTATCCTTTAAAAAAAAAGCTGTTTCATCCTTACGGAGATTAGCTCGCTCTACTGTGTTGGATTGAGGATTGCACATTCAATTGAGTGAGCTTCCCCTCACCTTGTTAGCTAAGAAAAGATATGATCATGTGCCTTGTTGTTGTTGTTGTTGTTGTCTGTAAACTGGCTCCCAGTGAACTGTCATATCCCCTTTATGTATCTAACCAGTGTTCATCAAGTTTTCATTCAGGTTTACTCTCCTTTTGTATCAAATCTCTTAGGGGGTCTTTTACTAAGGCACACTGTTTTTAGTGTGAGCCCAATTTTAGCGTGCACTAAAAACGTGAGCGTGCCTTAGTAAAAGGGGGTCTTAATTCCCTATACACTGCCAAGATCTCTTCATTCATCTAGTTAGGGTCATACCTTCTCACGCCATATTTTGCTGGACCACATCAGAAACACTTGCTTCAGTGATGTTGGCCCTAAGCTTTGGAATGAGTTTCTTCTAACCATCGGAGCTGAGTCATCCTTTCAGAAATGTAAGAGTGCTTCAAGACTTTCTACTTTTCTCAAGCTTTTCCATCAACTGACCTAAACTGATCACACAATGAGCATACGCAGCCCTGTACCCTTGTGTGTTTCTAATTCCTTTATCCCCCTAGGAATCAATGCTGTACTACTCACCTGATGTGATTTCCCTGATGGTTGTTGTTTTGCTTTTATCCTGTCCTTTATATGTGGTTGTCTTTGTTTTCCCTATCTCCCCAGATTTGGTTATATTTTTCTAAACCACTTAGACATTTATTTTGAATTGATCTGTGGTATATCAATTAATAAATTTGGAAGTTGAACTTAAACTTCTTTCACTGTTTGTATGTCATAGGAGGTGGAAATGAGTCCAGTTGTGAGGACTGAAGAGTCTTCATAGTAACATAGTAGATGGCGGCAGAAAAAGACCTGCACGGTCCATCCAGTCTGCCCAACAAGATAAACTCATATGTGCTACTTTTTGTGTATACCTGACTTTGATTTATTTCTGCCATTTTCATGGCACAGACCATAGAAGTCTGCCCAGCATTAGCCCCACCTCCCAACCACTAGCCCCGCCTCCCACTCTGCCACCCAATCTCAACTAAGCTTCTGAGGATCTCTTCCTTCTGAACAGGATTCCTTTAGTTTCTGAACTATCTTGCTCTGGGGACATCCCGGAAAAGTGCACATAATTAGTGACATCATGGTCCAGTCCCAGACAGTTGTAGTGAACCTGATGGATGCCTGTAGAAGACATCTTCAATCCAAAGGTACATTTCTTAAATGTACCTCAGGGCACATTAAAGAAGCAATTTACTAGGTGGAACTCAATTTTGAGCAAGGAAAGAACAAAAAATTATTTTATTTTCTCTCTTTTCTAGAGGAAGAAGGGGAGAAGAGGGAGGGACTGAGAAGAACCCGGGGAAGAAGATAAAAAGATGGTAAAAAGTTCTACAGCAGCAAGGAACAAAAATATGTTGAAAGCAAAAAAAAAAAAAAAAAAACAACAATAAAAAAGCAAAAAAAAAAAACACAAAAAACAAAAACTGAATCCATATAATAAATCAGCTGGATCAGACTGGGGGAGCTCACGGTGGCTTCTGGAGGATTAACCAGAAGGTTAGAGAAGTGAGCTGAGAACTAGGGGAGTCTACTGTACATCCTACTATAGTTGCTTTTACTCAAGGGCATTAACTGTTTTACGGTATTTTGCCTGTTTGAGGGAGCTAACTCATGCATTCCTCCTAATTCTATAAAAGTCGCCAAAAATTGTGCACGCCTAAGTTCCGTGCACAACTTAATTGGATAACAAGCTAATTAATGCCAATAATTGATTTTTTAACAAACAATTATTGGCTCAAATTATATTTACTTGGCATTTATGCACATAAATTTAGGCACAGGATACACATCTAAAATTTACACGCTATCTGAAAAAGGGGCACGGAAATAGAAGGGTCATCGGCCTAACGGGGGCATCACTAAAATTAATGCACATTACAGAATAACAGGGATACACGTCAAATACAGGTGCGTACAATTGCACCATGTTTCAGTTGATATAAATGGCTGCATCTAGTTAGGTGCGATTCCCAGGCGTAAGTGCTATTCTAAAAACCAAACTTTAAGCACAGCTTACAGAATAGTGCTTTTTCGGCGCTGATTTTTTTTGGCTCCATATATAGAATCTAGTCCATTATGTACTTTTTAAAATATTTGTTGATTAATTCTGGATTCTAACAGAGTCTGATAAAATGAAATTCACCTACACAGTTCATATTGTACTATTGGAACCGTGTTTATGTGGGCTTGTTGTGAAGTTTTAAAACTAGAAAGCTTAAAAATAAAGAGATATTAGAAAGCATTAAGCCCAGATTTCATCACACTTTAGTAAAACCCCTTAGACTGTAAGCCCTCTGGGGACAGGAAAACATCTACATTACCTGAATATATTTTCCCTTGAGCTACAACTAAAAAGGATGTGAATTAAATCCAAAATCCTTTCCAATGTGTCTTTCTAAAATAGATTCCCAGAAACCAGCTCCAACAGTGCACCAGTGCCAACACACAAGTTTGCACCTGTTCTGAAAAACTGTGTGTGTGTGTGCGTGCGTGTGTGTGCGTGCGTGTGTGTGCGTGCGTGCTTATACATCATAACTCTGCTTCCACCTCACCGAACCTGTATCCCTTGGAACATCTGTGTACAGATCACATAAATGAGGGATCATGTGTATACATCTCCCACAATTTTCAGCAGAGAAATCTAGAGGATGCCACAGCCATCTAGACTTCAGCTTCCACAGTCCTTGTGCTGTTTCCAGAAACAGGGAACCAGAAAGTTCATTGTAGATATCTCCCAGTAACCCCAGCAGAAGAATCCTGAGGACACTGCATGCCAGCTAGTCTTCAGGTTCCACTGAACCTGTTCTCTTTGCAACAGTGGAGGACTGGAGGGCATGAAATGATAGGTATATGTCCGAACCACACTTCTTGTAATTTTTCAGTTTAAATGTAGTTATTACAGCCCTAAAACATTAAAAAGTAGGTATTTGATTGGTAAGAGGGTCTAAAATTCTTTGCTATATCTGACTGAGGGGCTGATGCGCAAAGCTTACCGTACTGTACTGTTAACATTTGCTCTGGACTGGTTGTAGCCAGTCTAAAACAAACATTATTTAGCCAATAATGTACAAAGGGGTTTTCTGTGGCTCTAACGTGTGCTGTTAGCAGCCACTGAGGATCCCATGCAAATGTATTAGAATTAGCTCATTAATATTCTAATGAGCATTCTGGGCAATGCACAGCTCCAGAGCACCTAGCTTTACCAATCAAATTTTACTGCTGCTTGGAGCTGTCAGAGAAGAGGGAAGCAGGGAAGGCTGCCTGCTTGTGCTCCCTACCTCTCCCCCCCCCCCAACTCCCCCTGAAGCTATTCCCTGGTGGCCCTGAGGACCCTGCACCCCCATGCCTCCTGACACCCCCCACGCCCTGACACAATTGCCTGGTGGTCCAGTGGACCCTGCATCCCCACACTTCCTGACCCCCCCTAGTGTAATTCCTGGTGGTCCAGTAGACCCTGCACCCCCTGCGCCTCATGAACCCCCCCCCCCCCCGAAACAACCCTGGTGGTGCAGCTGACCCAGGCCACCACCCTCCAAGCAGAGATTTACCCTGGTGGTCTAGTGAACCCCTGCCTATAACTTTTAAAAGTTGGAGGCAGGAGAGCAAGAGCAACACCTCCTCCCCCCTGCCTCAGGCGCCACTTTAAAAAATGGCGGTGCCCAGTCCCTGCCCAGTGCTTTCTGGGATGCACTGGGCAGGGCTAAGCAATATACAAGGAGTTTTTGATGCTTAGCCTGCCCAGTGCATCATAGAAAGCATCAGGCAGGCACTGGGCACCACCATTTTGGAAGAGGCGGCGCCCGAGGCAGAAGGGGGAGATGTTGCTCCTGCCCTCCTGCCTCCCAACTTTTTAAAGGTACAGGCAGGGGAGGGCAAGGGATGACTAAACCACCAGAGTACATTTCTGCTGGTGTCCTGGGGGGGGGGGGGGGGCAGAGAGAGGGCAGTGTGTGTGGGGGGCAGCTTGGGTCCACTGGACCATCAGGGAATTGCTTCGAGGCAGGGGGGCACCGAGGGGGGGCAGGAGGTACAGTCCACCAGACCACCAGAGAATCGCTTTGGGGGGGAGTGCGGGGAGGCATGACAGTGCAGGGTTCAGTGGACCACAAGGGAATTGTTTTGATGAGGTCAGGAGGCACGGGGGACGTTAGGGGGGATCAGGAGGCTGTCCACTGGACCATCAGGGATTTTTGGTGACTGATGCATAAAGGGGGATCCGTGCGTTTCATTTGCATGTGATCCCCTTTGTGCATTGGTCACTGTTTGCAACTCAGTAAGTTTTACCGAGGCAGCCATATTTTACAGCTGCCTTTGTACATCAGGCCCTGAAAGAGGAAGGGACCTTTTCTCTTCTTTGCCAAAGGGTGAGAAATGGAATTATTGAGTTGAATAGGTATTAACTAAGGTATTGTTAGAAATGTAGATAAAAAGACCCTCTGGCAGTGTAATTAGTGTTAATCATCAAAAGGGCTGTTGGAAGCATTTCCCCTAGAAATAAAGCTAAACTGCATAGGAAGATCCCATATACCCTATTCTCTGAGAAAATTCTGAGAGCACTCCCGGTGGAGCTGGTGGAAATAAGGACTGTATCTGTATTCAAGAAAGCAGGGGACAGGCATGTGATATCTATTAGGGGGAGGAAGAGATAGCGGATGATATGGATGGGCAGACTGGATGGGTCATATGAAGGGGCATAATTGAACGAAAACGCCTATCTCCATGGGCGTTTATCTCCGAGAACGGGTCCGTGAAGGGGTGGACCGAACCGTATTTTGGGAAAAAATAGACGCCCATGTTTTATTCAACAATGTGTGAGCTGGGAGTTTTTGTTTTTCAGCGATAATGGAAAATGAAAGCGCCCAGCTCAAAAACGAATGAATCCAAGACATTTATTCGTGGGAGGGGCCAGGATTCGTAGTGCACTGGTCCCCCTCACATGCCAGGACATCAACCGGGCACCCTAGGGGGCACTTTTACAAAACCAAAAAAACAGGTAAAAGAGCTCCCAGGTGCATAGCACCCTTCCCTTGTGTGTTGAGCCCCCCAAATCCCCCTCAAAACCCACTGCCCACAAGTCTACACCATTACTATAGCCCTAAGGGGTGAAGGGGGGCACCTACATGTGGGTACAGTGGGTTTGGGGGGGTTGGACGACTAATAAGCATTAAGCAGCACAATTGTAACAGGTAGGGGGGATGGGCCTGGGTCCACCTGCCTGAAGTCCACTGCACCCCCTAACAACTCCTCCAGTGACCTGCATACTGCTGCCAGGGAGCTGGGTATGACATTTGAGGGTGAAAATAAAAAGTTGTGAAACATCATTTTTTTGTGGTGGGAGGGGGTTAGTGACCACTGGGGGAGTCAGGGGAGGTCATCCCCGATTCCCTCCAGTGGTCATCTGGTCATTTAGGGCACTTTTTGGGGCCTTATTCGTGAAAAAACAGGGTCCAGGAAAAGTGTCCTAAATTCTAGCTAAAAACGCATACTTTTTTCCCATTATCGGTGAAATGCGCCCATCTTTGTTCAGCAGATAACCACGCCCCAGTTCCGCCTTCGCCACACCTCTGACACGCCCCCATCAACTTTGTCCGCATCCGCGACGGAGTGCAGTTGAAAACGTCCAAAAATCGGCTTTCGATTATACCGCTTTATTCGTTTTTGTGAGATAAACGTCCATCTCCCGATTTAGGTCGGAACTTGGGCGTTTTTCTTGTTCGATTATAAGCAGGATGGCCTTTATCTGCTATCATTTTTTTATGTTTTTATATTTCTATTTTTTTAAAAATAAAAAATTAGTTATTAGCTTGTTTACAGAGTCTGATATTATTTTGTCTTAATTTAACTTTAGTCGTTATAGCCTTAGAATATTAAAAGGTAGGTATTAGATCATTTAGAGGGTCTAATATTCATTTGCCTCAGTTTAAATTTAGTTGGTACTGCCTGGGACATAAAAAAAATTGGTATTCAATTGATTAGATGGTTTTAAACTCTTTTGCTTCAGTTTAGTCTTGTCCCGCTCCCTCAACTGCTACCCACTTGAGGCACATCTCTTAATTTATAATCATTTATCCCAATTAAAAGGACAAGAGGGAAATCTGTCACTACATGGTATTTTCTTTTTTGAAACTTTATTTAACCCCCCTCCCCTTCCTTCTCCACAGCCCCTATCCCTTAAGTTGCCCTCTCCAAAACTACCCAGGTCAGGGGTAACTCTGTTGTTTATGGAAAAAATTCCAAGAATCATTCCTGGAGACCACATGGTATTTTCATCAGGTTCAGGTTTATTACACTTGATTAACCACCCAAAGAAAAAAGAATCTATTGTTGGAGTACATACAAATATAACATAAACAGGAAATTATTTGCTGTGAGTCACAAACATAAAATAAAAGCATAAAATATACAAAATAATCTTAAGGCCCTTTATTTTAGTTTAGGTATCCCCACTCCCTTAGTAACTTTAAATAACTAAACAACTAATCAATAAGATACAGGCAGCAGTCTAGTAATGAGAGATGCTATCCAGCTTTTTGCACTGAGTACCTCATGTATGAGTACCTCCCATATGGTGAGAGGTTTTATGTGTATACTCTATGCAAAGAGCTCCTGGCTCTCAAAGAAGAAGTCCAATCTGGAGGAGCCGAGACAGACAGGTATATAGAGGAGATCTACAGGGACACAGTAATACTAAATGTCTTACAATATCTGCTTGTTATTCTACTATTATGTTTCATCATTATCATGCTGCCCAAGATCCTTCTGTAACACTAAATGTCTATTTTCTAATATATTTCCACCGTTCATGATGTACTGTAAGCCACATTGAGCCTGCAAAGAGGTGGGAAAATGTGGGATACAAATGCAATAAATAAATAAATAAGTCTCACCATCAGTGTGGAAACCTCTGTCCTGCCTTGGGGTTACCTGAATAGTGAGCATCACTTTAGAGAGGCAGGAAGTGATCCTGTAGCCAGGACCTGTCTTTCAGGGAATGCAATATCTTCTGGCAGTCAGGATGTGTCTCCAGTGGGTTCTGCCCAGGAGCAAAGAGTTAGGACAGCAGTTTAGGCTTATAGATAGCAGACTTCACTCATTGCCTAAATCTGAGTACCAATCACATAGAAAATCTGGAGGGAGGTTCTGGAAGCCTAATGTAGGCTCATGGATAGACAACTGAAATCCATTCCATGTGTAGGACCCAAGAGGCAGACAGAGCTCTGGAATCTTCAGTGCATGGATGAGACAATGATGCACAGAAGGATTTAGATGTTAGGAACTGGCAACATTCTGGGAAAGGGAGAGCCAATCTGGAAAAGATGGGCTCCACTTCAACCAGGCTTGAACCAGGCTGCTGGTGCAAATGTTTAAAAAGGAAATAGAACAGCTTTTCAACTAGAATCTGAGGAAATATTGGCAGTCACTTAGAAGCACATAGATTAGAGTAAATTATCTTTGAAGGATTATATCAAAAGAGGGCACCCCGATAGAGGAGTTGAATAAAGGCAAAAGTAAGCCAAGTCCCTCTAAGGGAAGAGCAGAGATTAAAGACTGCAAATTATCCATCAATTACTAAGCAGATTGTAAACAGAGACCAAAAACACACTTTGAAATGTCTGTACACAAATGTTAGAAGCCTAAAATATAAGATAGGAGAGTTAGAGGATATAGAATTTAAGAAGAGGTAGATGTAATAGGCATCTCAGAGACCTGATGGAAGGAAGATTACAGATGGGACAGTGTGATATTAGGGTACAAAGTGTACCATAATGATAGGGTTGATCTAATTGGAGGGGGTGGAGTAGCAGCCTAGTGGTTAGAGCACCAGTCCTGACATCCAGAGGTGGCCAGCTCAAATACCACCACCCCTCCCCATGATCTTGGGAAATCCACAGGCTCAGTCATCACATGCCTGCTGTACAGAGCTACTTTAAATCATGGCACCATGACTCAAGGCAGAGGGAATTCCAAAGCAAGGGGCAGGGCTGCCATGAGAGGTGGGCGGGGGCAGGGGGAAATTCCTCGGGCCGGCCTCCAAGGGGTTCCCGGTGCTGAGGTCTCTCTCTCTCTCTTTCTCCTGCTCCTGATGGACCCTGAGTGATCGAGTCCCGACAGGAGTAGGAGAGAGAAAACTCCAGCGCTGGGCCCCCCTCCAGTGCTGCTCTTTGCTTGCTTCCACTGCCGTGCTGAGTTGCTGCTTTTCCCCCTCAGGTGCATGATTGGTTTTGAAACCGAGCATGCATAGAGAGAGAAAAAAGCAGCCGCAGGGGCAGGGCAGGCATGGAATGAAGAGCAGCGCTGGATTTTTCCTCTGGCGGGGCATTGGGATCTCTACCAGCCCCAAGGTACCTCAGTTGCAGCAATCCTAGGGGGAGGGGGTGGGAACAGCGATGATGCGGGGAGTGGTGGCAATTGGGGGGGGGGGGGGGGTTTGGCAGCGGCCTGGCTCAGTCTCTTAGCCGCCCTGGCAAGGAGACAAGTATGTAGAAAGCTGAATTGCAGGTAGAGGCCAACCAAGCACAAGTTGAGATTTGTAAGCAATATGTCACTACATGAAAACAGAATTTGTGGCGAGATATAGGGGATACGTACATCAAAGAGCGGTACAGGGATTTTGGTTACTTGGCTGAATAAGGGACTCATTTTCCAAACAGAAAAACGTTAAAAAGCAGCCCAAGGTGGTAGATGGATATTATTGTGCTAAAATGACCAAATCATTATTTTTCAAATCTATTTTAAGACGGTTTTCTATGCAGTTCATACGCATTGCGTCCAAATCACAAGGGGGCGTGTTGGAGGCATGTCGAGGGCAGGATTTGGGCGTTCCCAAACCTTGGACTTTTCTGCCATAATGGAACAAGCACAAACATCTGGGGCTAAAAGATGTTTTGGTCTAGACCTGTTTCAATCAGGATTAAGTCACAAAAATGTGCCCTAAATGACAAGATGACCACTGGAGGGATTAAGGCATGTCCCTCTCCTTACCCCTCTGCAGGGATCACTGACCCTATCCCACCCCCTAAAGATGTGAAAGAAACAGTACATACAAGCCTCTATGACAGCTTCAGATGTTATGGCCAGTCCTTTTAGAGCAGCAAGCAGGTCCCTGGAATTGTCTACTGGTCAGTGTAGTGCACTGTAGAGAAGTGGACCCAGGTCCATAATCCACTCTAATTGTTATATTTGTGGTAAAAGTATGAACCCTCCAAAACCCACCAAAAACCTACTGTACCCACATATAGGCGACACCTGCAGCTATAAGGGCTATTGTAGTGATGTACAGTTGGGTACAGTAAGTTTTTGGTGAGATTTGGAAGGCTCTCTATACGATATAAAGGGGTAACAGTGAGATGTGTACCTGGGACCTTTTATGTGAAGTCCACTGCAGTACCCCCTAGGGTGTCCCACTGCTCTGCTGGGATGTCTGTGTGGCCAGTCTACTAAAAATGCTGGCCCTGAAATATCCTAATGTCTTGTTTTGTGCGTTTTCTCTTGCACTTTTATTTTTTTCAAAAATGGTCTTGAAAGATAGATGCACTAAGCAAAAAAACATATCTAGCAAATGGCCATTTTTGAAACAAAAATATAGACTTTTTTCTGGTTCGAAAATCGCTATGTTTACCACTCAATTTTTGGACATTTTCAGCAAAACATCCATCCAAAATCAGATTTAGACATCATATCGAAAATGCCTCTCCACATATCACATCAGGAAATGCTAGGGAGGTAAAGTTCCTAGATGAAAAAAATGATTCTTTCATGGGACAGCAGGTTCAGGAACTGACAAGAGGGGGAACTATTTTAGAGGTAATGCTGTTGGGGGCCACTTATCAATAGTGATCATGATATGATCAAATTTGAGACAATAACTTGAATGAAGACACTAAGGAAATGTACTGCAATATAGTTTAACTTTTGAAAGGACAGCTATGATAAAATGAAGAAAATGGTTAAAAAATAAAGAGGCTAAAAGGAGCAGCTGCAAAGGTTGAGTTTAAGGGTCCTGTTTACTAAGGTGTGCTAGCATTTTTAGCGCATGCTAAACATTAGAGTCGCTTATATGTTCCTATGAGTGACTTAGGGCCCTTTTTACCAAGCTGCAGAAATAGGGGCCTGGCGCTGATGTCAGCACGCGTTTTACACACGTGCCGAGGCCCCCTTTTACCGCAGTTGGTAAAAGGGAAGTCTCGCCTTCCTGCAGGAAATGGCCGTGTGGCAAGCAAAGCACTTGCCGCATGGCCATTTCAGTAAGGGCTCCAGCGTTAACCCAGCGAGAATACTGCTGGGTACAGTCCAGTGCTACAAAAATAAATACATTTTTGTAACGTCAGATATGACGACACACTAGGGGTGGGAAGTAGCACCGGGCTGCTGCGGTAGCCCGGCGGTACTTCCTGTATAGCAAGAGGTAAGCCACTGCCACTTAGTAAAAGGAGCCCTTAGCATTTAGCGCATGCAAATCATTTACACGCGCTAAAAACACTAGTGTGCCCTTAGTAAACAGAGCCTTAAATCAGGCATACACCATTATCTAGACCAGATCAGATGTATTCCACCTATTAAAAAAGGTAGAAGTAAGACCAAATTATGGCCATCATAGTTAAAAGGTGAGGTGAAAGAGGCTATTAGAGCCAAAATAACATTTTTGGAAAAATGGAAAAAGGTTCTGAATGAAGAAAACAGGAAACAGCATACAAATTGGCAAATTAGATGCAAGGCATTGATAGAGAAGGCTAAAAGAGAATTTGAAAAGAACCTTGCTGTAGAGGCAATAACTCATTAGAAATAGAAAGCCTGTGATGAAGTTGGACCATTAGGTCATCAAATAGTAAAAGGGGAACTCAGGGAGGACAAGGCCGTAGCAGAGACATGGAATGAATTCTTAGCTTTAGTCTTTACTGAGGAGGATGTAAGGGGGCTACCTGTGCCAGAAATGGTATTTAGAGGTGATGGTTTAGAGGAATTGAAAGAAATCGAGCAGCAAGTTAGCTGGATTGGATGGTATACACCCCAGAGTACTGAGAAAAACCTCAAAATTGAAACTGCAGATCATTAAAATCATCCACGGTACCTGAAGATTAGAAGGTGGCCAACATAATGCCAAATTTTTAAAAGAGTTCCAAGGATAAGAGTTTGCCAATGTAGAGCTTTTTGTATGTCCTCAATTGAGTTGTACCCTGAATTTGTTCCCAATAAAAATGATTTTTAAAAAATAGTTCCAAGGGTGATCTGGGAAACTACATGCTGGTAAGCCTGACATCAGTGTTGAACCAAATTAAAAAAAAAACCTATCCCACGTGCCTGTCCCACGCTTTTTCAAATTCTGACATCATCTCCATGACCTCCAACAGGAGGCCATTCCATGCATCCACCACCCTTTCCATGAAAGAGTACTTTCTTAGATTCTTCCTAAGTCTATTTCCTCTTAACTTCATCCTATTCCATCTCATTCCAGAGTTTTCCTTAATTTGAAAAAGGCTCACCTACTGTACATCAACACTACTGAGGTATTTAAACATCTCTATCATATCTCCTCTCTCCTGCCTCTCTTCCAGCGTAAACATGTTGAGGTTCATGTGTCTATCACTATATGTTTTATGACCGAGACTGCTTACCAATTTGGTAGCCGTCCTCAGGACCGACTCCATCCTGTTTATATCTTTCCGTAGGTGCGGTCTTCAGAATTGCATGCCTCCCCAGAGACTTACACATGGATCTAGCCAAGGGAAGTCTTGCCTCACCAATCTGCTATATTTTTTGAAGGAGTGAAAAAACATGGCTAAAGGTGAGACAGTTGATGTATGTGGTGTATCGAAAATTTCAGAAATTATTTTCACAAAGAGGCATATTTTCAAAGCACTTTGGGAGGCTAAGTTCCATAGGTTTCTATGGAACTTTAGGAGGCTAAGTGCTTTGAAAATGAGCCTCGAAGTCTTTCAGGAGAGACTGCTGAGGAAATAAAAAAAAAACAATGGGTAGGAAGCAATGTCCTATTGTGAACTGGGAACTGGTTAAAAACAGAGGGTAGGGTTAAATGAGCAATTCTCACAATGGAGGAAGGTGAATTGTGGAGTGCCACAGGGATCTGTACTGTGACTGGTTCTTTTTAACATGTTTTTAAATACTCTGGAAATGGGAACAATGAGTGAGGAGATCAAATTTGCAGATAACACAAAATTATTCAAAGCATGCAGACTGTGAGAAATTGGAGGAGGACCTTGAGCGACTGGAAGACTGGGCATCCAAATGGCAGAGAAAATTTATTGTGGACAAGTGCAAAGTGTTGCACATTGGGAAGAATAATCCAAATTATAAAAGGATGATGCTAGTTTCACATTAGTTATAAAGGATAAATAGCTTGAGAACACAGCCTTAATAGGGGGTGAGTTTCACAGGATGCCAGCCTGGGCAACCATGAAGGGCTTTGGGTGAGGCCTTGCTCACCCAGGCCAGGGTGGGGGAGTGGCTTTGAGTCTAAAGAATATGGGAATTGGAAGAAACCAAGTCCGTGCAGGCTTGAGTCTTCCATTTGTAAATATTTGAAAAATGCTTCTTGGCAGGAAGATTTGCACAATTGGGTTTCCTCCCCAAGCAGCTGGGGAAGGATGCGAGGGAGGTATTTAAGGTGTGCGGCCTCTGGGGAGCAGGATTCTTCCTGCTCCTCGAATGCATCCTGTTACCTATCCCTCCCACCCTGGCATGCTGTTGGTTTGGTCCCATTGTCACAGCTTGGAAGGGGGTGGTCATCCTGGATGCAGCAAGGAGCACCTTCAAAGGAGGTCCTTTGAAGTGGGGCCTTAACATTCACCAGATGGTCTATGTTAGGCCTATGCTTGCCAGATCAAGTCTGGAGGTCAAGGCTTGATTCTTGCCCTTGCTCATATGGTGGAGTAAGGGGGTTTTCTTAACTGGGGTTAAAAGTTTACTATGTTGCTCCTTGCTGGGTATGGCTCCTATATTTCTTGATTTGTTCATTGCTTGGGTCCAATAGTTTATCACCATTAAGAGAAGCTGCGGCCTTGTTAATTACCAATAAATATGTTTGTTATAGTAAGAAGTTGTGAGTTGGCTCTTTACTTATGCTGAGGAGGGTAAAAAATGTCTCACATCCCTGTTAGGAATCACCACTAAGGAAAAGGATCTACATCTCATCATGAACAATATGTTAAAACCTTCTGTTCAGTGTGCAGTGGCAGCCAAAATAGCAAACAGCATGTTAGGAATTATTAGGAAAGAAATAGAAAACAAAGCAAAAAGTATTGTAATGCCTCTGTACTCTTCTATGGTGAGACCATACCTTGAGTATTGTGTATAGTTCTAGTTACTACATTTCAAAAAGATATAGTGGAATTAGGAAAGTGAAGAGCAACCAAAATGATTAAGGGGATGGAACTCCTCTCATATGAGGAAAGGCTGAAGAGGTTATTTTTAAATTTCTGAAAAAAGTACAAAGACTAGGACAGTGAATCCCAAACTTGGTCCTGGAGGCACCCCAGCCAGTCAAGTTTTCAGGATATCCACAATAAATATTCATGAGAGATTTGCATGCAGCAGTGCATGCAAATCTCTCTCTTGAATATTCATTGTGGATATCCTGAAAACCTGGCTGGCTGAGGTGCCTCTAGGACCAGGTTTGGGAGCCACTGAACTAGGAGGCAGTCCATGAAGTTAGGTAGTAGAAGATTTGAAACAAATAGGAGAAAATATTTTTTCACTCAAGGCTTAGTTAAGCTCTGGAACCCGTTGCCAGAAAATATGATAAAAGCAGTTAATGTAGCATGTTTATAAATGGGTTGAATCAATTCCTGGAAGAAAAAATCCTTTATTAAGGCCGACCTGGGGGAAGCCTGCTTATCCCTAGGTTTAAGTAACATGGAACCTTGCTACATTGTGAGATCCTGCCAGGTACTTGTGACCTGGATTGACCACTGTTAGAAACAAGATGCAGATAGGTGGACCTTTGGGTCTGATCCAATATGGCAGTTCCTATGCGGTTCTTGTTCCTTTTTTTTTTTTCTCCCCCTGCACTCGCTGAGCGTTTTCCATGCAGTGTGGTTGAACGACTGTGGAGAATTCATCCTGCTTGTCGTCAGAGAAGCACAGTTCCAGCAGTATGAGCTATGGTTCACAATCACTTACAACACTGTTTCTCCATTGCCTATGTAACTCTGTCATTTTCACCTTCTGAGGGAAAAAAAAAAAAACATGCCACTTTGTACTCAAACGGCTGCACACATTGGTTATAGCTAAAGTAGAAAGAAGGTCTCCAGTTTGAGCAGAAGACAGGTCTCCTTTTAATTGCAAGAGGAAAGCCCTCGTTTTGCATCGTTTTCTTGCAGCTGCAGCCCTTTTCATCTCCACCATTACCTGCAGTGCCCTCTCTAATATCGCAGAGGACTGCGGCACAGCGCAATGGGGAAATGAGAGCCTCGCACATCATTTAACCGTTCTGCTGTACGGCCGTGACACGCAGCAGTGCCTTTAATACCAGACTGGCGAGCAATACCTTCTACTGCTTAAAGTACTACAGACAAACTGAACTGAGGTGCAGCCATTCTCTGCGTAAGGCAGAAACCTCGCACTTGTCTTTTCATTACAGAAGTGACAGAGCTACTGAAAGAGAGAGAATTCTTCACCTTTGTAGAATTCAGTGAGGTCAGCCTCTTCCTCATCCTATGAAATAGACGGGGGGGGGGGGGGGGGGGGGGGGGGCATATCAGGTATGAAAATAAGATTGGAAACCTAGGCATAAGAAAACTCAGGAGGGAGAGAAAGAGAAGCTTGTACTACAGCTGCCTGTACCATACCAGATTGCTTTTTATAAGTGTGCAAGCTTCCCTCACACTCCCTTACAGAATGGGTATAGGATAAACAACAGCAGTGCAAGCTTCTCTCACACACTCTGCTCACAAGGGAAGGGACCACGGTGGAGGGTGGGCTTTTTTTTGGGGGGGGGGGGATTGAAATAAGACGATAAACTGCTTTCACCACAGCTAATGAATGACATTCGCATAGAAAGAATCTTCGGTCCCAACCGGTACTGAATTTGAAATGGCTGAAGGGCTCTGTCTCTGTATCCCATGTCCTTCGGCAGGCATCAGAATTCTCTCCAGACCGTACTACTGTGACACGGGGGTGATATTTATAAATGGAGGTAATAGAGGAAAATTTCACTGAGCTGCCTAGCCACACAATAATGAGGACTTTAAAAGGATGTCGGATATATTAAAATCCACCTAAATGTTGTACCTGTCAGGGACAGTAAAACATCTTTTTGGCTGGAGGGGCCATACAAACCAGCTTCCAGCTTCCCCTCCCCAACCCGACCCTTTAATTGTTGTTGTTGGGCGGGATATTGATGGGTCACGGTCCCTGTGCTCCACCCCTTTGCGCTGCCTAACTATACCTGCCTCTCAACTTGTCCAATGGAAGGCATGTATGTCTTCTTCCCTCTCCTCCCACACCTCCAGGAAAAAAAAAACAACTTTTTTAGCCACTAAATTAGTAGACTTAGTTAAATCAGGAAGTTGTATTCAACCCAGGGCTTCCTAAACCTATCATTGAGACCACACAGCCAAGTTGAGATATCATGAAATACATTCACATATACTGGAAAATAGGTATATACAAATGCAACTCATGCATATTCATGAGTTGCATTTGAAAACATGATTGGCTGGGGGGTCCCCAAGAAATATTTGGGAAGCCCACTTTAGCTAGTCAACAGGGGAAAATTAAAAACAAAAAGGTCTGCTCTGAAAATAGCCCTCAGGTGACACAGAGAGCCAAAGCTGGGATTTGAGCTGAGGCAGAGGGAGGTAAAGTGAATCATTCTAGAGACACATAAGAGACAGTCAGTGACACAGCTGAGGCACAGGGAGTTAAAGTGACTCAACCTAGAGACACAGAGCCAGGATTAGAATTGAGGCATACAGACAGAGTGACTCACCCAGACTGTCAGTGACACAGCTGAGATTACAGCTGAGGCACAGAGAGTTAAAGTGACTCACCCTAGAGACACATACAGAGAGTCAGTGACAGAGCTGAGATCAGAATTGAGGCACAGGGAGGTACATTGCCCCAGGTACAAATAAGTACCTGTATACAATATGTAAGCCGCATTGAGCCTGCCATGAGTGGGAAAGCACGGGGTACAAATGTAACAAAAAAAAAAAAGTGACCCCATAGAGCAGAGGTGCACAAGTTCGGTCAGGTTTACAGGATATTCCTAATGAATATGCATTTAATGCTAAGCACAGGGTAAATTCTCAATAATTAGTCACAATGTTTCAAAATATCAATATTCTTTGACTAATGCAATATACTGTATATTTTTTCTCTTAAACAAACTCCAAACTCATAATTATGTGTATTAAAATCTTTATTATGAAATCACTCTAACAATAAAATACTCTCTATCACATACTCTCACAATATCCTACCCTCTCCACACAGTGCGTTCTACAAATGTCCTTCTCCAGTACTATTGATTGAAGTCAGAACAGCTGTGACACAAACATCAAGTGTTCCAAAATGATGACCTGTTTTGCAATATAGTTCCCATTGTTCTCGTTCCATCAAATCAGGAACACTAGGAGTTATTGAACAATACATTGCTTTTAAATTGTTGATAACTTCAGAAGTGGACCCGCTGATCCTTGAGAGAAAAAAACCCTTTAGATATTTGGCATCTGTTCCAACAATTCATATTAAAACTCTTCTGGTCCCATAAATCTTTTTGGTCCCAACACTGGCCGTGTTTTCTTTATAACTTCATCAGGAGACCTTATTCAACACATAATACACATTATTACAACCAAACCTACATCCTGACAATAAAATCTAATAAACTTTCAAACCTAATTCACATACCTTATCCGACCTCTAAAGGTTGTCAGGTATACCGTATGGAGCCCTACAACATCCAGTACTTCTACCTCATTTCCTGTTATGCATAGGTGGTTGTTTGATTACCTCCTTCCTTTATATAGCTGTTAGAAGTGACCAATCAAGTTCTTTATTTAATCCACAGGGTTCTACTGTGTTCCAATTGTATATCAGCTTTTGTTCTTTCGGTATTAGTTGCCTTTCTACATTGCCCCTCCCAACCTCAATTTGAAACAGTACTACAAACTGCAGATCCAAAATAGAATGATGGTGTAATAGCCAATGGTTAACTAAAGGGGTATCCCGCCGTTGTAATCTAATATTAAGTGCTGCGCTATTCGCAGTTTTATTTTATGTGTAGTTTCTCCAATGTACCATAGTTGACATGGGCAGCGAATGCCATGAACTACATTTCTAGAGTTACAGTCAGTTTTTGATTTTACATAAAACTGCCTCCTAATATTCTGCACCCATATTTGATTAACATTCATGGTATATTTGCAATATACACAATGCTGACACCGACCATGTCCTCTATTCTCTTCACTTACAAATAACACAGATCTTTTATTCCTAGACAGGATCTCCCCTATATTTCTTTCTCTAGTACAGAAGAAAAAAGGCTTCTCCCTAAATCCCTTATGCAACATCAATATCAGCCAATGGCTTCAGTATAATTTTTTGGATCAAATGAGTTTGCTTATATAAAGGCAGTACACAATTAATGTGTGTATTCTTTTCCCTAGTAACTCTTTGTGATAACCAACATCTCTATGTGTACTTACCTCATTTATATGCAAAGCGTATAGCATGCTTAGGGTAACCTCGTTGTTGAAATTTATTGGACAAGGCCTGCGCCTGACTCATAAAATAAGTGTCAGTTAAACAAAATCTTTTTATTGGTAGAAATTGTCCCATGGGGATACTTTCTTTTAGCTGTGGATTAAATAAAGAACTTCATTGGTCACTTCTAACAGCTATATAAAGGAAGGAGGTAATCAAACACCCACCTATGCATAACAGGAAATGAGGTAGAAGTACTGGATGCTTTAGGGCTCCGTACGGTATACCTGACAGAGTTTAGAGGTCAGATAAGGTATGTGAATTAGGTTTGAAAGTTTATTAGATTTTATTGTCAGGATGTAGGTTTGGTTGTAATAATTTGTATTATGTGTTGAATAAGGTCTCCTGATGAAGTTATAAAGGAAACACGGCCAGTGTTGGGACCAAAAAGATTTATGGGACCAGAAGAGTTTTAATATGAATTGTTGGAACAGATGCCAAATATCTACAGGGTTTTTTTCTCTCAAGGATCAGCGGGTCCTCTTCTGAAGTTATCAACAATTTAAAAGCAATATATTGTTCAACAACACCTAGTGTTCCTGATTTGAGGGAACGAGAACAATGGGAACTATATTGCAAAACAGGTCATCATTTTGGAACACTTGATGTTTGTGTCACAGCTGTTCTGACTTCAATCAATAGTTCTGGAGAAGGGCATTTGTAGAACGCACTGTGTGGAGAGGGTAGGATATTATGAGAGTATGTGATAGAGGGTATTTTATTGTTAGATTAGAGTGGAGGAGTGGCCTAGTGGTTAGGGTGGTGGACGATGGTCCTGAGGAACTGAGTTCAATTCCCACTTCAGGCACAGGTAGCTCTTTGTGACTCTGGGCAAGTCACTTAACCCTCCATTGCCCCATGTAAGCTGCATTGAGCATGCCATGAGTGGGAAAGTGCAGGGTACAAATGTAACAAAAAAATAAAGACTGTGAATTTTAATACACAATTATGAGTTTGGAGTTTGTTTAAGAGAAAAAAATATATTGTATTAGTCAAGGAGTATTGATATAATGAATATGCATGAGACAGCAGATCTATCTCCGAGGTCTACAAGTATATATCATGTATATTCCTTTGGGATATCCCAAAAACCTGATATGTTTCCAGTCCTTGAGGACTGCATTTATATACCCCTGCCCTAGAATCACACAGAGAATCAGTGGCTTCACTAGGATTGCACTGAGGTGAACGGGGATACAAGGGGATACAGTGATTGAGCCCAAGTTCACACTGGGCCACTGACAAATCTGGGATGAGATCTGAGGCACAAAGGGAGTAAATCTAGAAGTGGGAACCAACGTTTAGGCACCCCAATGCCATTCGGTGAGACCCTATTCTATAATGGTATCTGGGCACCCAAATTTCACTATAGAATACTACAGCAACATGGGATCATAGTACATAAAATTTAAGCACCTACAATTTCACCAGCCTTAGACCACATATAACTGCGGGCACCTGAATGCAGCAAGGTTGTACATAACTTACAGAGTTCTGTACATGGCACGCATACAGGGCGGCACTGTTCATGCCCCTCCCATGATCTGATCAGTATGCAGCAGCAGCTAAGAAAGCAAATAGAATGCTAGGAATTATTAAGAAAGGAATGGAAAACAAAACTGAGACTGTTATATTGTCTTTGTATCACTCCATGGTGTATGACCGCACCTCAAATACTGTGTGCAATTCTAGTCACTGCATCTCAAAAAAGATATAGAGGAGAAGGGCGACAAAAATGATAAAGGGGATAGGATGACTTTCCTATGAGGAAAGGCTAAAGCAGCTAGGGCTCTTCAGCCTGGAGAAGAGACGGCTGAAGCTGTGTAAAATACTGAGTGGAGTGGAACAGGTAGATGTGAATCGCTTGTTTACTCTTTCCAAAAGTACTAGGACTAGGGGGGCAAGCAAAGAAGCTACTAAGTAGGAAATTTAAAACGAATTGGAGAAAATATTTCTTCACTCAATGAGTAATTAAACTCTGGAACTCATTGCTAGAGAATGTGGTAAAAGCAGTTAGCTTAGCAGGATTTTAAAAAGGTTTAGATAATTTCCTAAAAGTCCATAAGCCATTATTTATTTATTTATTTATTTATTGCATTTGTATCCCACATTCCCCCACCTATTTGCAGGCTCAATGTGGCTTACATAGATTTGTTAATATTGTCATTTAGGATATCAGATACAGTTAATAATGTGTAGCTATTAAAGAAGGGAAAAAGAAGAAGGAAGAGATTGGTTAGGGTAGATATAGGGATTGGTTGTTAATAATTGAGTGGGTTGGCGAGGTGACTTAGTGAGGCTGTAGGTTCTCATTGTAGGCTTTGTTGAAGAGGAATGTCTTCAGAGATCTTTGAAAGATAGTTGTTTCGTTGATTGCTCTCAGGTCTGTAGGTAATGCATTCCATAACTGTGTGCTCATGTAAGAGAAGGTAGTGGCATGCATTAGCTTGTATTTAAGTCCTTTGCAGCTGGGGTAGTGCAGGTTGAGAAATTTGCGGGATGATCTTGTGGCATTTCTGGGAGGTAGGTCTACGAGGTTTAGCATGTAGATTGGGGTGTCTGTGTGAATGATTTTGTGTACAATCATGCAGATCTTGAAAGCAATGTGTTCCTTAAGTGGGAGCCAGTGCAGTTTCTCTCTTAGGGGTTTTGCACTTTCATATTTAGTTTTTCCAAATATGAGTCTGGCAGCCGTATTCTGGGCAGTTTGGAGTTTTTTGATTGTCTGTTCTTTGCACCCGGCGTACAGTGCATTGTAGTACTCCAGATGACTTATTACCATTGACTGTACTAGGGTACGGAAGATGTATCTCGGGAAGAAAGGTTTTACTCGTTTGAGTTTCCACATTATTATTAAGATGGACTTGAGAAAACCCACTGCATATTGTAGGATAAGCAGCATAAAATCTGTTTTACTGTTCTGGGATCTTGCCAGGTACTTGTAACCTAGACTGACCACTGTTGGAAACAAGATACTGGGCTTGATGGACCTTCCGTCTGTCCCAGTATGGCAATGCTTATGTTCTTATGCACTATACCACTTAGCTCGCCCTTACAGAATATCACTTAGCAGATTTGCTGCCACTTATTTGCATAACTGTACACGTACCCACAAACGTCCAGGTCCTCTATATATTTACGTGTACATGTGACACATAAATGCAAGGACCCAATTATAGAAATGTCCTAATAGGGGATAAAGTGACTTGTCCAAAATCACTCATATGAACAAAGTCAGTGTCAGGGTTTGAACTCACACATCCCTGTACTTTTTTGTGACTGAGGAGTGCAGTCAAGGCTGGAACTTTTTAGAAGGACTTGAACTCTTAACCTCTTCTGCACACTTAATTAAAAACGGTGTGAGGCTGTCTGCCTGCCTTTTGTAAAAGCAGTTCTACACAGACTGCTCAAAGAGTAAGGCCAGAGGAGAACAGAGCAGGGGAGCGGGGCAGATGTCTTCCCCCAGCTCCCGCATAGGATAATGTTTTTCACTCACATAAACCTCAGCTACCTCTCTGCTGCGTCTCAACATTTCTGTGCAATTTTCACACTGCTGGAGGCCTCCATTCGCCTTAACCTCTCCATACGCTTCTTTGTGCTGTGCTTAAGAACCATATTTCCTTCTCCCACTGTGTTGCTAAATTTATAAGGAATCATTTTTTGCTTTCTTTTTTCCTGTGGTTTGTTTCTTTTCCTTTTGTTCAATGCACAGAGCTTGCAAACCTACCAACACAGGAAAATATTAATACTTAGAGTGCAGGAGTGGCCTAGTGCTTAGAGCGATGGACTGAGAACTAGGCAAGCCAGATTTGAAATCCCACTTCTTCCAGTGATGCTTCTGAGCTTAGGCAAATCGTTTCACCCTCTATTCCTTCAGATACCAACTTAAACTGTAAGCTCTCTGGAACAGGAAGCCTCCTAATGTAAAAGCTGGAATTTTGGGCTCCACAGTTAGGGTGCCAGACTTTTAGCCACAAAACGTTTGGCCACTGGACCTTCCAGTGCTCAAATGATGGTGTCAAACCTTCCTTTTTCTACTTATCCCCGGCACTGACCTCCGGAATTCATCCATGGAGGCTGCTCGCTGCTTCAGCCTAGGGTCCTTGAGTGAACTGCATCCATGTTATTTTATGACCTCCCCCTAGTTCCCCCAGCACTCTATAACTGTCCCTGGTGGCCCAGATGGCCTCCTTGCATTTTACACTCCTTTCTCTCCCTCATAACTCCACAAAAAAACACCCTGGGAATCTCAGAGGACCCCCTGATATCCCCCCCCCCCAAGAACCTTCCAAGTGCCTTTGCATTGCTACATGGTTCAACTGCACCTCGAATACTGTGCGCAATTTTGGTCACCACATCTCAAAATAAGATATAGTGGAATTAGAAAAGGTACAGAGAAGGGCGACGAAAATGACAAAGAGGATGGGATGACTTCCCTATGAGGAAAGGCTAAAGTGGCTAGGGCTCTTCAGCTTGGAGAAAAGACAGCTGAGGGGAGATATGATAGAGGTCTATAAAATAATGAGTGGAATAGAATGGGTAGACAGGAATCATTGTTTAATCTTTCCAAAATACTAGTACTGGGGGGCACACAATGAAGCTACAAAGTAGTAAATTTAAAACAAATCAGAGAAAATATTTCTTCACTCAATGTGTAATTAAACTCTGGAATTCATTAACAGAGAATGTGGTAAAAGCAGTTAGCTTAGCAGGGTTTAAAAAAGGTTTGGATAGCTTCCAAAAAGTCCATAAGTCATGATTAAGATGGGGAAAATCCACTGCTTATTTCTAGGATAAGCAGCATAAAATGTATTGTACTGTTTTGGGATCTTGCCGGGTATTTCTGGCCTGGATTGGCCACTGTTAGAAACAGGATGTGGGCTTGATGGACCTTCGGTCTGACCTAGTATGGCAACACTTATGTACTTATGCACCTCCAGATTTGAGAGGCAGAAACATATTGGTAAACAGCAGCAGCTGACTCTGCATGGTGTGCTGGGATGCACCACATGGGGTCACACTGCCAAATACTGGACTCATTGCCTTATGTGACAGACTGACCCCTGCACAGGACATCCAGGTACACTGAAGGGGTCAAGTGCTGCCCTTTACCTAGATGACATGGAGGCAGAAGCAAGTAAGAATCACTCCTGCCTCCCAGCTCTAGAGGGGGGCTTGGGAGGAGGTTGGGGGTTGTAGGGGGAGATATTGGGGGGAGCACTTGGACTCCTAGGGTAGGGGGTAGGGGGATGGGATTTAATATACTGCCTTTCTATGGTTACAATCAAAGTGGTTTACATATTATATACAGGTACTTATTTTGTACCTTGTGCAATGGAAGGTTAAGTGACTTGCCCAGAGTCTCAAAACTTGCAGTGGGGATTGAATCCAGTTCCCCAGGTTCTCAAGCCATTGCTCTAATCATTAGGCTACTCCTCCACTTGGACCAGCAGAGTCTTCAGGGTCGGGTACAACTCGAGCCACCAAGGAAATCTTTGGGGTTAGGGATTGGGGAAGAAGGGCTACCAGGGATGTTGAGTCACCTAAGGTGCATAATTCACCCCAGATGATCCCTTTGCTCTTGTGTTTCATCCTTTCTCCGGCCTGAGCAGACCTAAAGATTCAGTACTACAAAAGAGTTTAAAAAAAAACAAAACTTCTCTAAATGTTAATGCAGCTTGTTCTATCAGTAACAAAAACAAAAGAGGGGGCAGACCAATGCGGTTTCCAAAACAAGCAGTTTACTGAAAGACGGCAACTAAAATGACTCAAAAGATTCAACACAGTGCTGCGTTTCGGCGCCACTTGTGCCTGCTTCGGGAGTCAAACAATTTGTTCAGCCACAGATAACAAATTGCAAATCGTAAGGGCAAAAACATTCAATATTTCACCATTCAAAGAGCTGAACAGCAAAATGACAAGGCAAAAAAGCGTGTTGTATTGACAAACAGGAACAATTTTGTATGCATGTGTTTAGAGCAGTGAATTTATACTGATTTTCCTGCGTTAATCCTTCTTCCTGCATTGGGAGTAAGATAGTGTGAGAAAAATCAAGAATAAACCGCTGTGCTAAATTACTTCAAGGGCCCCTGAGCTCGAAGCTCAAAGGAGTTGGAGGAAGCTGTCAGGCTGAAAAAGAGGAAATCTTTAGTACATATTTACTTAACATTTTAAAAAAGTAATCTTTATGTAAATATCAGATATTCATAGTTTTGAATGTATTGGGGAGATTTAGTTGGACAAAGGAGGAGATATCGTGTCATATGGTATAATAATAATTTCTTTGTGGTATGCGGGTGTGTCTGCTATTCTGATTTATATCTGAGATCTCAGCTTTGTTTTTTATTGATTAAGAGTCATCTTTTACCGCACAATGAAATTGGATTAGGGAGCCTGAGATGTGTGGTTTGTTTGTTTGCTTTGTAAATGTTGTTACAGATTATTAGCATAGAGCCCTAATTCATGAAATCAACTTTAGAAACAGAACATCCAGTCCTAGAGGTGACAATCTCTGTCTCAGTGCCAGAGGTGTAGCCACGGGCGGGCCTGGATGGGCCCAGGCCCAGCCACTTTCCCTCCAGGCTCGCCCATCCAACATCCTTTGGCGTACCAAGGGTGGGGCAGTCCGCCCTGGGTGTCAGCAGGTGAGGGGGGGCTCCACTGGCACCGCAGTCCCCACCTGCCTACCAGCTCCGTTGACGGACAGATGACCCTCTTCTCCTGCCACCCGGCACCCAGTCTTAAAAAAAAAAAACTATGAAGCGCCTCGCGTCTGCTCTGCTCTGCGCTGCTGTAAAGGAAGCAAATTGCCTTGTTGCGTCGGTCCTTCCCTCACTGTGTCCCGCCCTCTGATGTAACTTCCTATTTCCACGAGGGCAGGACACAGTGAGGGAAGGGCTGACACAATGAGGTGATTTGCTTGCTTTACAGCAGCGCAGAGCAGAGCAGATGCGAGGTGCTTCACCGATTTGTTTTTTAAGGCTAGGTGCCGGGTGGTCCGTCGATGGAGCTGGTAGGCAGGTGGGGACTGGGTCAGGGAGGGGGGCTCCAATGGGAGAAGGGGACTGGTCTGGGTGGGGTGGGCTCAGATGGGAGAAGGGGCCTGGAGCTGGAACTGGGGTCTGAGAAGGGGGCAGGAGGGAGAATGGGGCCATGCCTGGGGCAGGTGGTCTGGGGATGAAAAGGGGGGCCCTAATGCAAGCATGTGGATGAAGGGAACTGGGGGCTGAAAAGGAGGGTAGGTGGGATAAGGGGGCTAGTACTGGAACTGGGGGCTGAAAAGGGGCAGGGGCTGAAACTGTGTGGACTGGGGGCTGAAAAGGGGACAGGGAGAAGTGGCTGGGGATGAAGCTCGGAACTGGTGGGAGAAAAGTGCTGGGGTTGAAACTGGGGACTGGGGGCTGAAAAGGGAACAGGGAGAAGTGGCTGGGGGCTGAAGCTCCGGACTGGTGGGAGAAAAGGGCTGGGGCTGAAACTGGGGACTGGTGGGAGAGTGGGGCTGAAACTGGGGGCTGAAAAGGAGGGGCAGGTGGGAGATGTGGGCTGGAACTAGGGGCTGGTGGGATAATGGGGCTAGAACTGGGGGCCAAAAAGAAGGGGCAGCGAGAGGGAGGACAGACTCTGGATGGATGGAAGAGGGAGGGCAAATGGTGGATTGAAGCGGCAGAGAGAAAGGGCAGATAGTGGATGGAAGGGACGGCAGAGAGGGCAGACACTGGATGACAGAGAGAGAGAGCAAAGACAGATGCTGGATGGAAGGAAGACGGTGAAAAGAAGATGAGGAAAGCAGAAACCAGAGACAACAAACTGTAAATAAAATATATATTTTTATTTTTTTGCTTTAGGATAAAGTAGTATTGTAGATGTGTTAATAAATGTTTATAAATAGAACATGTAAATAAGGTAATCTTTTTATTGGACTAATTTTAATACATTTTGACTAACTTTCAGAGAACAAAACCCCCTTCCTCAGGTCAGGATAGGATACTGTAACAGCACTATACTGTATTGACCTGAGGATGGAGGTTTTGGCCTCTGAAAGCTAAACGTATTAGTCCAATAAAATGGTATTATTTTATTTTCTATATTTGTTTTATTTCTATTTGTTAATTTGTAAAGTGGTGATTGGTATTTGTTAGTTTTTTTCAAATTTACATCTGCTGTCTTTATATTTGCACAGTACTAGGGGACATTTTCTGTTTCTGTGGTGTTGCATTGTATGCAGAGTCTGGCATCTTGGGGGTTCAGTTTAATTTTTGTCTAAATAGAAAGTTTATGATTACTTATTCTATAGTGGATTAGGGTGTATCTGTGTTTGTGAAAAAGACATGGCTTTCAGTTAGCATTGACTGTGCAGGATGGACGATCTGTACTATTCTGTCTGGTTTCATTTTACAATAGGTGAATTGATGTTCTAGTGCTCACTGTAGTGTTTAAGATGCTTTCCTTTTCCTTGTGTGACTTATAGAAATGACTGCTTATGGTATGCTAGAATTGCTCTATAGGTCCTGAGTGTTTTGTATTCTCAGTATGCCTAGTACTGGATTTTGGAGGGGGTGTTAAAAAATGACCAGCCCCGGGTGTCAACTACCCTAGGTATGCCACTGCTTTGATTGCTGTCGCTGCCTTTTCTCCCGCGGCTGATGCCAAACTATGGGGGAGGGGGAAGGGCAGGGTTGATGCCGGGCTACAGTTCCAGGCTGGAGATTTTGGGACAGTCCTGCATTTCTGACTACCCCATTGATTTCCATGGGCAGAATCAGGCACTGCAAATCCCACACTGATTTGGGTTATACATTTTAAATCAAGACTGCACAAAATCTCAAGCCTGGAACTGTGATTTCTAATTTTTTGTGTTTTATTTTGCAATTTGTAAGGGGTGGTCTGTGTTCTTGGCATCTCTGTGATTTCTAATTTTTTGTCTTTTATTCTGCAGTTGGTAAGGGGTGGTCTGTGTTCTGCATGTGACTGATGTAAAAGATTCTGTGTGCATGTAGTTCGTGTGGGGATCTATATGAGTCTGACTTCTCTGGCTTTTTAAATGAGAATGTCAGTTTTAGAATTTACCTGTTTTATGAATACAGCTTAATCAGGCATTTGCATTTGTTACAAAGCAAATTGAAGGATATGTGCCATTGACATGTTTGCCTTATAGCAGTCATATTTAGTCCAGTTTAAGATATGGGATAAAATCACTATTATTTAAAAATGTTGGTGTTCCATGAACCAGGTATGTGGTTTGTGTTAATGCAGGAGAGCTGTTGCACAGACTGTTTACTTAGAAATCCATCATCAAGTGCACTCTAAGGCATTATTAAGGAGTATCCCAAGAAGCACTGTTCACACCTAGTGCCCACCCGTATTAGCTCTGGGCCCACCCAAAATGTCAGGTCTGGCTACGCCACTACTTGGTGCGCGTCCCTTTTCCAGTCCAGTCCACTGAAATTGTATTCAGAAGTGAGGGGGGGGGGGGAGGGAGGGAGGGGTGTCCTGTACAACAGGTCTGTTTCCACTGCATCCAGGATGACACCTCTTGTGTCATATTCTGAAGGCAGGTGGCTCATTTGGTCCTTGCTGTAATTTTTTTTAACATAATCTATATAGACATTATTGGAAGAAAGCAAAATACACAGTATCTTATGAATATATTTAAGAATTTGGGTTGACATGAAGATCTAGATGTTTAGCTCCGCCAATCTCTACACCTCAGTCCTGCCCTGCAGCACTCCCTACTACCCCAGTACTGAGACTCTCATATACGGCTCTGCTATTATAGAGTACCTCATGCCTCTCCTGCAGCACCCCCTGCTGTTCCAGTACTGAGACCTGCATATGCAACTCTGCCAGTGTACCTCACACCTGCCCTTGAGCACCCCCTGTTATTCTGATACTGAGACCCTCATATACAGCTCTGCCAATGCACCTCATTCCTGCCCTGCATCACCAAGACTGTCATGTACAACTCTGCCAATGCACCTCATTCCTGCCCTGCTGCACTCCCTGTTACTACAACTCTGTTATCATAGAGCACCTAACTTCTGACCTGCAGCCCCCCCCCCCCACACACACTATTCTAGTACTGAGACCCTCATACACAGTTCAGCCAATATGCCTCATTCCTGCCCTGTGGCATCCTCTGCTATTCTGATAATCAGGTCCAGCCCAACCATTAGGCAAGACTAGGTATTTGCCTAGGGCAGCAGCTTCAGGGGGGGGCATAGAGCAGCTGCAGTCAAAGTGTGCACTAGGGAATAATCTGGTCCCCATCTCCACCCATCTCCAGTCAGTTTGAATCCATCCCCACCCCATCCCCAGTCAATTCTTTTCCCTCCCCAGCCCATCCCCGCACTTTCTCCCCCATTCCCCATCAACCTTCTACCATCCTCTCACCATCCCCACAGTTTTCTTTCACATCCCCGTACCCAATCCACATTTGAGTGATCTTGTAAATTTAAGAAAAACATATTCTTATTATTAACACTTTAAACAAGTAAAAATCTTAAGCAAACAAGTAAGTACTGGTAAGTAAGCTGTTTTCTTAAATATCAAAGTCCACAATGTTCTCCAGTCAGTTTGGATCCATCCTGACCCTGTCTCCAGCATAAATGGATCTTTTGTCACCAATATCACAGATTCTCATGGATTTCCCATGGTCTCCATCCCTCTGCACAGCTCTAGTAGACACAAAGAAACAGGAGACACTTTGATCAGTGGGCAGGGTGGACAGTTGTCAAATACCCCATTTACCCAGATTATACTGGCAGGGCTGGAATTGGGTTGATCATGATTGTTGGGGGAAGGGGGAGACAAGGGGCCTATAGGTTAATTGAGGGAGGGGCACAAGGTTGAAGTTTTGCCTAGGGTGCCTAATAACCTTGCACCGGCCCTGCCAATAATGAGACCCTTGTAAAGAGCTCTGCCAGTGTACCTCAGTCCTTCTCTGTGGCATCTTCAGCTATTCCAATAATGAGACCCTCATACAGAGTTCTGAGAGTATACCTCAGTCCTGCACTGTGACATCTTCAGCTACTCCAATAATGAGACTCTTATACAGAGCTCTGCCAGTGTTCCTCATTTTTTGCCTTGCAGCACCAAGACTCTCATATACAGCTCTGCTGGTGTACCTCAGCCCTGCCATATGGCATTCCCAACAATTCTAATAATGAGACCATTATACACAGCTCTGCTGGTGTACCTCAGTCCGGTCTTGTGGCATCCTCAGTTATTCCGATACTGAGACTCTGCCAGTGTACCTCAGTCTTGTCCTGTGACAGTCTCAGCTATTCCAATACTGAATTCCTCATACAGAGCTTTGCCAGTGTACCTCAGTCCTGCTCTTTGGTTGCTATCATCAGAGCTGCCAAGTTTCCCAGTTTCAAGAGGAAGATTTCAGGTCAGTCCTAAATTTCTAACATCCCTATCCTGATGCAACGTGACCTTGCAGCATTGTTTTCACTGGGTACATTTGCACTATACCTTTGGAATTCTCCTTCTCTTTTATCTCCATACTGAACCTTCCTGTCAAATATTTAAGAAATATCTTTAAAATGGCCTTTTCAGTTAGTTAATGAGTGATGTGAGCTGTACGTTTAGGGTCACTGTCACTCTTCCTTTCCCTATTGCACCCTCTTATATTTATTTGGACTTTGCTCACATCTTTTTCAGTATTAACTCATGATACATGATATTCAGGTACACTAGGTATTTTCCTGTTCTTGGAGGGCTCACAGTCTACTTGTGTACTGGAGGCAATGGAGAGTTAAGTGACTTGTCAGAGGTTACAAGGAGCAGCAGTGGGAATTCATTCGGGCTTCCCTGGGTGTCAAGCTCTGTGTTCTAATTGCTAGACTACTTCTTCATTGCTTTAAACTGTACATTATCAATGCTGTATATTAGGCACCTACAAATAAATAAACATATTCAGGAACTACAAATACCACATTATTTTGAGATGGAAGTTGAAAACCAGGACTGGCCAATAGTTCTCCCTCCTGGAACTGGGTGACTTGGCAGCTCTGCTATAGGGCAGGAGTCATCCATTATTCTTAGTTCATTGCTAACAAATTCTATTTCTCATGCTGCAGGATTAACCAACCTCAGGTCACTCGCAACCCCCAGGGCTAATTAATTCTGCTCACCTCAGATTAAGTGTGGGCTGCAATAATGGCATATTTTTAGGGAATCCAATGGGGAAATCAGAACCACAAGTCCCTGCATACAATAGGGTAAGCCCAGGACTGGATTAACCCTGTCAGGCGAATCTGGATCTAGTTGGCAGCCCTAGCCTGTGACTATGTGAGGTGTGACCCAAAGTCATGCCAACATCCCTTCCCCACTCCAAAACCAGGACACAAGCCTAGAAACACATACACAAACTCAAAACACCCAAGGTTTGTGACATCTACTTTTATTTAACAATTTCTACCCGGGGGTACGCTGCAGTGATGTAGACTGCAAATGCAGGCCTTTCAGAAAACTTCCCAAAAGGGAGTCTGAGCAACAGGACATTGTCCATCAGGAACTAAATCTCAGTCCACACACAGCTTGCACCTGAATATTACTGTACAGCATGCCCTGCTATTCTAATACTGAGGCCACACCCACACAGACACAGTTCAGCCACTGCACCTCAGTACTGCTGTAAATCACACCCCTCTATTCCAATATTTAGACCCCCCCCCCTGCCCCCCACAGCTCAGTCAATGCATCTCAATCCTACTCTATATAATTCCCTGGCCACTATACAGTCCTGAGACTTCCACACACACACTCAGCAACTGCACCTCAATCCTGCTGTACAACACTCCCTGTTATTCCAATACGGAGACCCCTCCTCTCTCATAGACACAGCTCAACCACTGCACCTCAATCCCGCTGTGCAGCACTCCCCACTTTTCCAGTACTGAGACCAAGACACAACCCCCTACAAACAGCCATTGCACCTCAATACTGTTATAGAGCACTCCCTGCTATTTCAGTACTGAGACAATCCACCCAACACACACACAGACACACAAAGTTCAGCCACTGCACCCCAATCATAGTTACATAGTAAATGACGCCAGATAAAGGCCAGCAAGGTCCATCCAGTCTCTCCAGAAATGTGGTTAGAACTGTACCTGCAACTTCAAGCGGGTCCCTCCCCCCACCCCTTTTTTCTTTAAGGTTGTTACTGACACCTGGTGTAATGTACACCACTCTTTGCCTTTTTTTTATTCTTTAAAATGTGAAAGTTATTTCAAGTTTTACTCTATACTTTTATTCTAATTTCATGTCATGTAGGGAACATCTGTGTTTATCCCACACCTTTTTGAATTCCGTCACTGTGCATAACTTAATTGGTAAATTAGCTAATCAGTGCTGTCAATTAGATGATAAGCAATTATCAGCACCAACTGGCATTAATTACGATTTATGCGCACAATTCACTAAGCATATTCTGTAACGTGGTGTGTGTAAATTCTAAGTTGCACAGTTGAAAGGGGTGTGCTTATGGGCGTGGGATGGGCGTTTCTAAAATCTATGCACATTATTATAGAATATACCCACACTGTGCTTAATATAGGCATTGGGATTTACGCCAAGAAAAACATGGTCTAAAGAGACACGATCAAATTTGGTCATGTGGAGAGGGGCTCAGCATTATTCTATATACCACATGGAAACTTAAGCCTATTCTATAAAATGTAAGTGTACTTTAGAGAATACACCAAGGCATATTGTGGATTTTTCAGACGCCATATATAGAATCTACCCCTAAATGCATCACTCTACATTTAACATTAAAGCTTAACTGCCAAGCATTAGCCCAAGCTTCTAATTTTTGTAGATCAGTTGTAATGCATTTCTCTCCCTTTGGGGTGTCCATTCTGTGCCAATTTTAATGTCATCTGGAAAAAGTTACAATTTCCCTTCTAACCCTTTGATAATATTGTCCACAAATATGTTGAACAGCATCTGCCCCAAGACAGATCGCTTAGGCACTCCACTACTTACCTTTCTTTCTTTCTGATCCACTTTACCACCTTGAGTCCCATCCTCAAGCCACTCAGTTTATTATAAGCTTCCTATGAGGAACAGTATTAAAGGCTTTGCTGAACTTTAAGTAGACCATGTCCATCACATGCCCTTGATCCAGTTCTTTTGTAACTGAATCAAAGGAATCAATTAGATTCATTTGACATGATTGCCTTTGGTGAAGCCATATTGCCGCAGATCTTCTAACTCATTGGATTGTGGAAAGTTGACTATCCTTTATTTCAACAGCATCTCCATTACCTTTTCCACCCTGAAGAAACGCTCACCATTGTAATTTCCCACCTCCTTTTTGTTTCCGCATTTATTTATTTACTTATTTATGTGGAGAATGATGAGGTAAAAGTGGACATGCTAAACAATACTTCTGTCTTCATGGAAAAAAATCCTGGAGAAGGCCAGGGTCGGCTGGCAAAGATATATATAGGAATGGAGTAGATATCACACTGTTTACAGAAGAAAGTGTTTATGAACAGTTTTTAAAAACACACAGAGATGCACTTGGGGTTGTAGAAATCCAAAGAAACAGAGAAAAAATAACGGCAGATTAAGGCCAAATGGCCCATCCAGTCTGCCCATCCTCAGTAACCACAAACTCCTCCTTTTCCTAAGAGATCCCACGTGCTTCTTACCACAGTTTCCTTAAATTCTGACACAGTCCTTGTCTCTACAACTTCCACTGGGAGGCCATTCCATGCATCTACCACCCTTTCCGTGAAAGAGTATTTTCTTAGTATTTCCTAAGTCTATTTCCTCAACTTCATCCTATGCCCTCTCATTCCGGAGTTTTCCTTCATTTGAAAAAGGCTCATCTCCTGTACATTAGTGCCAATGAGGTATTTAAATGTCTTTATCATATCCCCTCTCTCACGCCTCTCTTCCAGTGTACACATGTTGAGGTTCATAAGCCTGTCCCTATATGTTTTATGACAGAGGCCGCTGACCAATTTTGTAGCAGTCCTGTGGACTGACTCCATCCTGTTTATATCCTTCTGTAGGTGCCGTCTCCACAATTACACACAGTACTCTAAATGGGGCCTCACCAGAGACTTATACAAGAGCACTATCACTTCTATTTTCCTGTTGGTGATCCCTTTCCTTATGTATCCAAGCATCATTCTGGCTTTGACCATTGCCTTTTCTACCTGTTTGGCCACCTTAAGATCATCAGACACAATCCCCACCCCCCTTTTCTTTTGTACACAGAAGCACTTCACCCCTATATTGTACCGTTCCCTTGAAGTTTTATAACCCAAGTGCACCAGTGACAGCTGGTGAAAATGATATGCATGGACCAGGAATGACTCGTTGAGGTGATAGTGTCTGAGTATCTCAAAGTGGCAAAAGAATGTGACAAGGCAGTAACCAAGGCCAGAAAGATGTTAGGTTACATAGAGAAAGACATAACCAGCAGATGAAAGGAGGTGTCATTAGCGAAGCCCCTCTTGGAGTACTGGTTTAGTTTCATGGTCAAGTCTCACTAAGGACATAAAAAGAGATGAAGCGGATCAGAGAAAGGTGATAAAAATGGTATGGAGTTTGCACCAAAAGATGTATGAAAAGAGACGTGAATCGTCTGTTTACTCTTTCCAAAAATACTAGGACTAGGAGGCATTCGATGAAGCTACAAAGTAGTAAATTTAAAATCGGAGAAATGTTTCTTCACTCAAAGTGTAATTAATCTCTGGCCTTCGTTGCCAGATAATGTGGTAAAGGTGGTTAGCTTAGCAGAGTTTAAAAAAGGTTTGGATGACTTCCTAAAGGACTTGGGGAAAATCCACTGCTTATTTCTGGGATAAGCAGCATAAAATGTTTTGTACTTTTTTGGGATCTTGCCAGGTATTTGTGACCTGGATTGGCCACTGTTGGAAACAGGCTGCTGGGCTTGATGGACCTCTGGTCTGTCCCAGTATGGCAATACCTATGTACTTATGTAGACTTGAAAACCTGATCATGTATACTCTAGAGGAAAGGAGGGATATGGGTGATATAATTCAGACATTTAAATTCATTTTTGTTTGTATTAATATACAAACAAATCTGTCTCAAAGATAGGGAAGCAGTAGAACTAGAAGACATGAGATTGCAGGGTGGTAGATTTTGGAGTAACACCAGGAAATACTTTTTTCACAGAGAGGATGGTAGATGCCTGAAATACCCTCCCAGTGGAGGTGGTAAGGACAAAAAACAGTGACAGAATTCCAAAATGCATGGGATAAACACAGAGGATTCCTATATAGAAAGAGAATGGAATTAAAGCAAAACTTAAATGACCTTCATGCCTTAAACAGGGTATGGAGGGGTGTAGCCTGCATGGATCAGTAGGTACCATTCTAGTCACCTTCATGGGCAGGCTGGAAGGACCTTATCTGCCATCATTTACTGTATATGTTATTTATTGAGATTTACTAAGTGTCTTTATGAAGAAATTCGCCCATGACTGTTTATAGCAGGTACAGCCTGACATAAAATTTATAATTATGTTAAAAACACAAAAATAGTAAAGTGACCAAATATAAATATAAATACAATCAATGAGGTAAACTTGGAGATGACAAATTGAACCCTAGTAAGATGATACAATATAAACACTTTGCAGAATAGTAACATAATTCTATAACAGAAATATGATAAAGATACCACAATATGCAGCATGGAAGAGTATAACAGTGAGGTAGAAGGGTAGAAATTCCTGGGGATGGTCTTTATTCCCTGCAAAGTATTATACAGTGAGATAGAAGGGATAGAAATATTTGGAGATGGTATTTATTTCCTGCAGTGTGTGATACAGTGTGAAAGATAGACATTCCTGAGGATGTCTTTATTCCCTGAGCAGTATTATACAGTGAGATAGAAGGGATAGAAATGTTTGGGGATGGCATTTATTTCCTGCAGTGTGTGATATAGTGAGAAAGATGAGATAGAAATTCCTTGGGATGGTCTTTATTCCCTGTACAGTATTATACAGTATGATAGAAGGGATAGAAATGCCTGGGGATGGTCTTTATTTCCAAAGGACAAGAACAAGAGGCGATGATCTGCAACTAAGCATAACAACAAACCAACAAGCAGACCAGCAGTTCTGAAGCATTGTATCTTTTATTACAACAATCACCCAATGTGGCCACGTTTCACCCACAAGCTGCTTCAGAGGTAAAACCTGGTATATAAATAAACAGATAAATTAAAATCATACAAATCATAAATAGTACAAATAAAAACAATGCAAATAAATAAGAATAAAATCAAGCAATGATGATACATCAGTAATAAGGTCTAACATACTAACGTATGTACTCTTAGCCAAAAGTGATTCAAAAATGTAATTGTTCCAAGTGTCTACCACACGCAATAAACACATGACTAAAAAACATGAAATCAAAATATAAATGTTAATCTAAAAAGAAACATCTTCCATAATACATACAAAGTGAGATGTGTTGTATAAACACGTGGAGGGGCATAATCGAACGGGGCGTCCAAGTTTTCCTGAGGATGTCCTCACAGGATGTCCCGGCAAAGGGGCAGGGAAATCCGTATTATCGAAACAAGATGGGCGTCCATCTTTTTTTTCGATAATACGGTCGGGGACGCCCAAATCTCAACATTTAGGTCGACCTTAGAGATGGTCGTCTTTAGAGATGGTCGTCCCCAGTTTTCAGCGAAAATGGAAACTGAGGACGCCCATCTCAGAAACGACCAAATCCAAGCCATTCGGTTGTGGGAGGAGCCAACATTCGTAGTGCACTGGTCCCCCTGACATGCCAAGACACTAACCGGGCAACCTAGGGGGCACTGCAGTGGACTTCACAAATTGCTCCCAGGTGCACAGTTCTCTTGCCTTGGGTGCTGAGCCCCCCAAAACCCAAATTCCTGGAGGAAAAGTCCATAGTCTGCTATGGAGACAGACATGAGAAGAAACTGCTTGCCCTGGGATTTGTAGTATTGAGTGTTGTCACAATTTGGGTTTCTTCCAGGTACTTGTGACCTGGCTTGGTCACTGTTTGGAAAACAGGATACTGGGCTAGATGGACCATCGTTCTGCCCCAGTATGGCTACTCTTATGTTCTCATGTTCAATTGTTAGACTCAGTACTGATATTTGTAATCAGTTCACATGGAATTCCATGTTGATGTTGAAATATTTAACTTTGATCTCCAAATTCTAATTTGTTGCAGTTTTCTTTATATGTAAACAGTGAACCTGAGCCAGGAAAAGCATAAATTATACAGCAGAGTGAGGAAGGGATAAACCCCCAAGCTGAATCACACACCCAGGGGCTTGGAAGATGCTGTCTCAATGATGATACCCAGATGTGGCACAGTGGACACTGGTCTTTTTAGTTGGGGGCTTGAAGTAGAAGTGTGCAAAGGGTCCAGCGTGGTGGAGTACAGTTTGGATCTTAGCCGGCTAGGTTGCTGAGGCATGGTGGATAGGGTACAAAAACATGGTTCCTTGGCTCAGATTATAGATATGCATGGGGATAGGGACAATGGGAAACCTGCACAAATCTGTGGGAATCCGCAGGAATAAGGACAAAAACATCATTACTACTGTGGGAATGGGAGAGGATGGATCAAAATTGAATGGGGGCAGGAAGGGATGGATTGGAAGTGAATGGGAACGAGAGAGGATGGAGACCAGATGCATACCTTGACTCAGAAATTTGACACCAACACTTCAGCTAAAAAATAAATAAATAAATAAATCAAAAGAGGAGCTCACCTTGATGAAAACTGGGAGACCAGTGATAAACAAACTGATGAGAATATTTGTTGATTTTGTTTCAAGCATTTTGGCAGATTATAATCTCCACCCAGCTAGTCTCATCTATGTGACTGATAACGCAGCTAATATGAAAGCAGCATTTCGAGATGAGGTCTGAATAGGTTGTGCCGGTCCTAATCTCAGTCTCGTACTCTTTCAAGGACTCTGGCCATCAAAAAATGAAGTTGATCTGAATGACCTGCCCGGTGAGGTAAGCGAGCTTAAAACATTGTGCAAGGAGGTGGTTACATTAACTAAGCGAACATAAGTCAAACGTCAACTGAAGAAAACGTTCAAGCAGTGCGTGTCAACTCAGTGGAACAGCATTCTATTAACATTGAAATCTGTGGAAGAGGATATGGAGGAGCTGCGTGTAATTGCCACTGAACCAGGTCTTGACCAAATTGTGCAGAACTGATGACTCCTTGCTGGCAGAAGTTGTTATGGTGTTGGAGCATTTGACAGAGCTACAAAAACACTGACAACAGATACTGAGCCTTCACTACATCTACTGGTCCCAACAAACAGTTGAAATGGCATCTGACAAGTGCAAGCTCAGACTCTAGCATACCTAGGGCAGGGCAGGGCAGATGCTGGCAGCAGAAGGGGTGTGCGGAGCAGGTGCACGGCTGTCAACTCTGCCAGTCCCCTGCCCCCTCTGATGTGAACTTCCTGTTTGGGAGCAGAGGACTGGCAGGGGTGCCAGCTGCGCGCCAGCTCTGTGCTCCCTGTGTCCTGCCCACGTCTGACGTAACTTGCGCGAGGGCGGGAAAGGGAGGGAAGGCCCAAAGGGAGGTGATCTGCAGACTGCCGCTGCTGCGCTTCTTTCACACTGAGCGAGGTCGAGCTGAGGCGCTATGATTTGAATTCAGGAGGGCCCAGTCCGGTGGTGGAGGGGACTGCGGCGCCGGGCCCCCCTTGGAGGCCTGAGCCAGGGAAATTTTGTCCCCCCTGCCCCCCCTCTCTGCAACCCTGATGCCCCCCCATCCCAGGTGGTGGACGGAGGGGGCGGCGACGACGATGAATTTGGGGCGGGGCCCTGGGGGCGGCCTTGCCCCGAGCCCAGCCCAGTCTCTTGGCGGCCCTGGGGGGCATACATGCACTGTCTGGGGGATACTCTGCCCCACCCCACCCCGGGCGGCATGTAAGATAGGTACACCACTGAGCTCAGATTGATATGTAATAGAGTATTTAAAGAATCATCTTGCAGATCACCTGGATTGATATCTTTCAGTTATAAAACACACTTGTCAGTGACATTGCTGGATCCAAGGCTGAAGGGTTGTTTAGATCTGATAACAGTCAAAGGGTGGAACCGTGCCATAAACAGACTGTGAACACTGACAGCGGATCATGCTGTAGTTGAGGTGCAGCCAATTGCCAAACTGCCAACAAAACGTACAAAATGAGAAGAATCAGAGGCAGATTTTTTGGAGACTTCTTCAAAAGCAAGGAAACAGCTTCAGTAATCGATGAAGTGGATACACACACATCGAACTTGCACAAGGATTTCTTACTAGCTATTGGCAACAGATGTCCCATGTTTGGCTGAAATGAAGACATGTTGCCTGTTCCCTTTGTGAAAATCCTGCCACCAGCAAATCATCAGAACGTTCTTTTTCAGTTACAAGACGAACAATTGAGGGACACAGAATGGAAATAAGCACTGGCTCTGAAGACGGTTTATTATTTGTACATAGTTTGGAATGATTGTTTTCTCGCAGTCCATGTTAATAAATAATATATTTTTCTTGCATTTTTAACAAAGTAATGCCTATTGTTTTGTGTTAAAATTTAACAAGTTATAGGATACATTTTGGACCAAATTCTGTAAATACTGCTGAAAAATTGGTGCTGAAAAAAATTCAGTATGTGCTATTTTATAAAGAGCGCTGAAAGTTAAACACTGTTTACAGAATATACTTAGCGCTGGGATCGGCGCCTAACTTTAGATGCGGATCTTCCCTATTCTGTAACAGCACACATAAGCTGTAGGAACGGCCCTCATCTGCCCATGACCCTCCCATGGCCATGCCCCCTTTTTGGAGCATGCATAAAATTTACGCATGGATCCCCGTGACTAAAAATGCGCACGTAAATTTCAATGAATGCCAATTAGTGCCGATATTTGATTATTAGCACCCTCTAATGTGTGCTAATTGGCTGGTTATTCAAATAAATTGTGCTTGCAAATTAGATGCGTGTCCAAATTTGCACATGCAATTTTAAGCGCCACTTATAGAATTTGAGGGTTTATGTTTTGTTTGAATTTACATTTAAATGTGGGATGGGGTGGGAAGGATAACTGTGGGGATGGTGAGGAGACAGTAGCGATATGATAGGGATAGTGTGGGGACGGAAAAGAATTGACTGGAAATGGTGAGGGGACCAGAGCAATAGGGGATAGAATAGAATTGGGTGGGGATGGGGAGCAGATAGTGCCGCTGAGAATGCCCAATTAGAGCCCAAGCTGAAACCAGCTATTTTTGGGTTGTTCCTGGGAAAGAATCGGCATTTAACCGGCTAAGATAATCATTCCAACTAAAACTCAACACAGAAAAAACACACTGTCTCATCATCTCCTCCCAATACAACACATACAAACCCAAAAACCTAAGCATCCCAGATCACACCCTCCCCATCTCAGACAACTTAAAAATTCTCAGAGTAACAATCGACAGAAACCTCACCCTAGAGAACCAAGTGAAATCTACCATAAAGAAAATGTTTCACTCAATGTGGAAACTCAAACGCGTAAAACCATTCCTCCCGAGGGCTATGTTTCGCAACCTGATACAATCAATGGTACTAAGCCATGCAGATTACTGCAATGGAATTTATGCGGGATGCAAAGAACAAATTATAAAGAAACTTCAGACCACCCAGAATACAGCAGCCAGGCTTATATTTGGAAAAACACCTTATGAAAGCGCCAACCCCCTCCAAGAAAAACTACACTGACTCCCACATTGCTTTCAAGGTCTGCACCATGGTTCATAAAATCATCTACGGCGAAGCCCCAGGATACATGACAGATCTCATAGACCTGACAAAATCAGCACAAACTTACCTAAATCTCCACAACCCAAGTACTAAAGGACTGAAATACAAAACAACTTATGCATCCAGCTTTGCTTACTTAAGCGCACAACTATGGAACGCACTGCCAAAGATAGTAAAAACAACGTACGACCACCTAAGTTTCCGGAAAGAACTAAAAACAAACCTGTTCAAAAAGGCATACCTCACCGACCCAATATAAAAATCTAAGTTCCTGCAAAACTGCAAAACTAAAGACTGTAATGGACACACCTTAACCCTCATCCCCCCTCCCTAACTTCCCCCAATGTATCTACCAAACACGAACCTCTTTTACCACAATAACACCTGTATTTGTTCATACTGCAACTGGCGAACGCCGTTACGGTACCATGTAAGCCATATTGAGCCTGCAAATAGGTGGGAAAATGTGGGATACAAATGAAACAAATATATTTAGATCCACATAAAATGCAGTCCTGTCTTTAGGTGGTTCTTCATAGCCGGTTAAGTGCCAAATATCACACTTAACCAGCCATGTGTTCACTGGCTCCATATACCCGGAAATTTAACTCTGGAGCCCGGACATGGCTCATCTTTGAATTTCTAGGTATAACGCTGCCAGCAGTCAGCAAAATGCTGATCGTTGCTTGTTCAATTTCAGGTTCATTATGGTTAGAAATAGGGTAAAAGAAAGTCCTGCCTGCCTATGTTAATTCCCTGCAGTATGTGATATAGAGAGGCAGGAGGGATGGAACCTCTGGGAATGCTGTTTATTTCCCACAGCATATTTCCAAGATGTTTTGTTATGTTTTGTCGCAGGTTAGTACAGAAACTCTTTTCTCCTAATACAGTAAAACTCCAGATCCAGTACAGTTGTTCGGGAGTGGAAGGGGCTGAGTGTGCTTGTTTTTCAGGATGCAGGCACAGAATATTGCTCTTCTGCTGTCGCCAGTCTCTAATGGCTTTGAGTACAGAGAATGTGTGTAACGGAGCGGCACTGCAGCCCGAGGCTCAAGTAATGATTTATAATTGAATGTATTGATTTTAAGCAAAAGCTTCTTTGCACTGACAAGAAACACAGAGATAACTCATTTCAGTGTGTCTGGAAATTCAGGGAAAGGGGGCTGCGGGGAGACGTGACAGTGTCCAGATGTGGTACTGCAGTGTGCAGAGCGGTAAACCACTGCCAGCAGCTGCTGCTTCGGTTCCCTGGATCCCTTCACGGTCGAGATGGAGCCTTAGAGCAGAAATGCGACAGTGGAGATATTCTGTTCAGGGCTAACTGCAAAAGGGGATGAAACAACTTCCTTATGAGGAAAGGTTAAAGCAGCTAGGGCTCTTCAGCTTGGAGAAAAGACAGCTGAGGGGAGATAGAGGTCTATAAAATAATGAGTGGAGTGGAACTGGTAGACGTGAATCGCTTACTCTTTCCAAAAATACTAGGTCTAGGGGGCATGCAATGAAGCTACAAAGTAGTAAATTTAAAACAAATTGGAGAAAATATTTCTTCATTCAATGTGTAATCAAACTTTGGAATTCGTTACCAGAGAATGTGGTAAAAGCAGTTAGCTTAGTGGAATTTAAAAAAGGTTTGGATAGCTTCCTAAAAGAAAAGTCCATAAGCCAACCATTATTAAAATGGACTTGGGGAAAATCCACTGCTTATTTCTAGAATAAGCAGCATAAAATATATTGTACTGTTTTGGGATCTTGCCAGGTAGTTGTAACCTGGATTGGCCACTGTCAGAAAGAGGATGCTGGGCTTGATGGACCTTTGGTCTGTTCTGTATGGCAACACTTATGTTCTTAATTTTCAGTGGCATTAACCGCTGAAAATGACCAGAGAACGCCGAACTGAAAACTGCCTATTTTGGGGGTGTTCCAGGGCGGAGTTGGCACTTGGACAGTTAAGTGCCGATATTCAGCACTTTAGCAGCCAGAAACAAAAACCCGCATAAATAGGACCACAAAAAATCAGCCCTATCTTTATATGGTAACCAATAGCAGGTTAAGTGCTAAATATTGCACTTAGGGGTCCTTTTACTAAGCAGTGGTGAAAAGTGGCCTGTGGTAGTGTGGACACATATTTTTGGCGCACAGTGGACTGTTTTTTACCGCAGCAGGAAAAAAGGGCATTTTTCCATGGTCTAGGAAATGGGCTTGTGCTACAATGATAAGTAGCGACGCATGTGCCTAATTACGGCCTGAGCCCTTACCGCCACCCACTGACCTAGTGGTAGGGACTCACACACTACACATGCATTCAAGCAGTGCACACCAATGTGACCGCACTGCCAATTACCACTGGGAATGCCCCTCCCCCCCATGTTAGAAAATAGAAAAAATATTTTCTACCATGGCAAACAGTGTGCACCAACTTTGAAATTACTGCCAGGTGGTAGTGTCGATTTGGCATGTGCTACATGCATGGTAGCCCTACTGCCGCTTTGTAAAACAGCCCTTAGCCAGCTCCACATACCTGGAGATTCAACGCTGGTGCTCCGACATGGCCTGGCATTGAATTTGCAAGTTTAATGTCAGCAGTGGTGAGCAAAAAACTGATCCCTGTCAGCTGAATATTGGGCCTTCTATGTTTTTATGTTCCTATGCATACTCTTCCCCTCCCCCTGTCTCCTCCATCTCCCTGGCCTTGGCTGAGCAGTGTTTCTTTTGGTCACAGGGATGTGGTTAATGTGGATTCACTGACAGACCACCTTCCCAGTGCTTCAGAGAGATCTGCCTTTATCCCTAGATTGGAATCTCTTCTCCGGAAACACATGGTGCCTCTGGCCTGTGGCAGCATAGGCAGGTAGCAATTAATCTCCTCTCATTAATAATTTTCACATATTAGCATCCAAGATTCACTGTCTTCAAAAAAACCCAAGCTTCCCCAACTGGCTTAAAATCCAGCAGAATACCTGGATGTGATTGGGGAAGGGGGGGGGGGGGGTTCTTTTTTTGGTAACTCTTACTGTAGTACAAACTGGAAGTTTTTCTCCTGAAGAAAGGTGCTATGGATCTCTCTGACACGCTCTATACCTCAACCTTGATTAGCGAAGAGGAGAATTACCTCAGACAGGATCGATGGAGCGTGCAGCAGTCACCCATGGGCTCTCTCTCCTGCCACCTACCATCCTCTCCATCCGATAATGAGGTTAGGATGTGTGTGTGCAGTCAGAAATGCAAAGGGCAATTCTGTACAGAGGCACCTACATTTAGGAACCTAAAGGGTGCCCATGTAGTCACTTAACGGCCCCAGGTATAAAACATAAGGACAGAGAAAGCCCCTGTATGTAATATATGAACTGCTCTGGTTGTACCAAAGAAAGCTGATGTCAAGAATCTATAATGGGCGTCCGTATCGTACATAGCTGATTGGTGGTTGGAGTTAGTGTTCCTTGGTTGGGTCCAATTAAGTATTTATAACCTGATGACGCTTACAGCGGCTATGCTGACAAGTTGAGGAGGCACGTAAATAGCATGGCATCTTAGATGTGGACTAAGTTCTTTATTTTATTGTTAGCAGGTGGTCTTATTCTTTGAGTGTTAGTGTAATCAAAGATTTTTGTCATAGAACCTATCACCCTGAAGCAGGGTGGCGAAACATGGTCAATGTTTGCGCGGGTCTGATTGCAGTTGCTAAAGTTTAAAAAGATATGTTTTAAAGTTTATATGAAATACATTCTATAAGTGAAATATTATGAGATTAAGAGTCATAATAAATGGAAGCCGATGACGATGCAGGCAAGTCACAGGATATATGTTCCTGTGTGAAATGAGTTGCTGCTGAGGCTCCTATTTGGCTTGATTTACCCACTTCTTAAATGTGATTGCGCAGGGTTGCTATTTAATGATTTGAATTACCCCCGCTGTGCATATATCATTGTTGGACTATTTAACAATGAAGAATCTAAAATAAGCATAAACACTTGGAACCTGTTCCACAAAGGAAAGTAGGTTCCTACTTGCGCAACTGGGATATACATTAGGGGGACGATATTCAAATCATGGAAGGCAGCCCGGCTAACTCCATTTCCGCTGATCAGAATTGAATATCTGGTTTAATTTTGGCTGGTTTAAACTTAACCGACCAAACCAATATTCAGCGCAGACCGTTAAGTTTAAACTGGTCAAAGATAGGCTTGCTATTTCAGTGGACCAATTTGGCTGCCAAATTAACTGGCGATGTGCCGAATATTAGCGGATAGCTGGTTGTATCTCGTGATATAACAAATGATCTGCTAAGGACTAGATTCTATATATCGCGCTGAGATTTCTGTGTGGAAATTGAAGCATATTCTATAAAGAATGCTTTTATTTAGGCTTACAGAATAAGCCTAAATTTCCACATGGTTTGTAAAACACGCCGAGCACCAGTCCACACAACTAAATTTGGTCATAGTCAATTACGCCAAGTAAAACCTGGTTAAATCCCACTGACTAAATTAGGCGCAGACCCCCAGATTCTACATAGCGTGCCTAGAGATCAGCGCTGAAATCGGCACAATGCGTGTAATTTATTAAGCTAATGAGTGCTGATAACAGCACTTAATAAGCAATAATGAGCACTAATTGGTACTGATTAGAATTTAGTCGCACGACTCACTAAGCATATTCTGTAACTGTGCGCTGAATTTCTAATGTGTGCAGGCAAAAAGGGGCATGTTTATGGGCGGGGAATTGGGCATTTCGTGGGCGCTCTGAAATTTACACACCTAGTTATAGAATATGGCCCAGTGTGCCTAAATCTACACACTGGGATTTACACCACATTTTCTTTGGTGTAAATGGATGCATGTAGATTTAGGCACTGAAATATCAACTAAGTGTATTCTATAATTGGCGCCTAAATATAGGCACCCATTGTAGAATATGCTTAGGCCAATTTTTTAGGAGCCATATATAGAATCTCCCCCAGAGCGGGTGTATTCTATAACAATGTGCATAGATTTTAGAAATGCCCATGACCTGTTCATTCCATGCCCATAAAAATGCCCACTTTTCAACTATGCGGCTTATATTTACGAGCACCACGCTACAGAATACACTTAGCAAGTAGTGGGCATAAATTGTAATTAGTGTCAATTAGTGCTAATTGGTTGTTAACATCCAATTATCAGCGCAGGTTAGCTTGTTAACTAATTCATTTCTGCACATTCTTATGGAATATGCTTTGATTTCCGCACGGAAATGTCAGCGCGATATATAGAATCCCAGGATAAGCGCTGACCGGGAATATTCACTGAGAGATAACTGGCTACCTTCCACTGAATATTCGTGGATAGCCAGTTAAGCACTATTTATGTTTAAATCATTTTTTATTTGCAACATTCACATTAGCCTTAGGCTTTTGCTTATATCCTACTTACATTGTTCTTAACTACCCTCCCTCTTCCCTCTCCCTTCCCTCCCACCCTTCCCTTTTTACCCTCCCACCCTACCATGCCAATAGTCAATCAGATGTTTAGGAGTCTACTTCACTGGGGGACATTGTATTCCAGAAAGGGCTCCAGCAAGTTTGAAAGTCTATGCCTCGTTCAGAGGTCATATCTTGTATGTCCATTCGCTCCATGCACAAAACTATCAGCCTTGTTCTCCATTGTTGTACTGTCGGGCTCATATTAGTTGTCCATCCGGTTAGTAACACTTGTAACGCTGCTAATGTCGCTTTGTTCACAAAACTTTTGTAGCCCTTTGGTGCCGGTGGTTCAAGGCTGGGTTGCCCGAACAAAAGCAGTGCATCATAGTACCATCGTGCCCTCCACAATGTGGAGACCTGTGACAGTACACTTTTCCAAAACTTCATGATCTTTGTGCACCTCCAGAACATATGTCCCAGTAACACTCCTTCTTGTCCACATTTAGTACAACTTCCCCATGGGGATATTCCCATATGAAACGCTCTGCGGGGAGAGATGTACATACGAAGTGCAAATTTATACCAAAGTTCCCAATGTGCCACAAACCTTGAGCGTTTATGGATTCCCAATATAAATGTTTTTATTTGAGTATCTGAGAGTGAGATGTTGAGGTCCTGCGCCCATCATTCAGACAGGTTCTTATAATCCAGCTCAGGAACAGCATCTCTTATATGTCTTAAAGTGACATTGCCGAAGGGTTAGAAGGTAAAGTTTGCCTATTTGCGGATGATACTAAGATTTGTAACACAGTGGACACCCCAGAGGGAGTGGAAAACATGAAAAAGGATCTGAAAAAGCTAGAAGAATGGTCTAAGGTTTGGCAATTAAAATTCAATGCGAAGAAATGCAAAGTGATGCACTTAGGGAATAGAAATCCAAGAGAGGCGTATGTGTTAGGCGGTGAGAGTCTGCTAGGTACGGATGGGGAGAGGGATCTTGGGGTGATAGTATCTGAGGATCTGAAGGCGATGAAACAGTGTGACAAGGCGGTGGCTGTAGCTAGAAGGTTACTAGGCTGTATAGAGAGAGGTGTGACCAGCAGAAGAAAAGAGGTGTTGATGCCCCTGTACAAGTCTTTGGTGAGGCCCCACCTGGAGTATTGTGTTCAGTTTTGGAGGCCGTATCTTGCTAAGGATGTAAAAAGAATTGAAGCGGTGCAAAGAAAAGCTACGAGGATGGTATGGGATTTGCGTTACAAGACGTATGAGGAGAGACTTGCGGACCTGAACATGTATACCCTGGAGGAAAGGAGGAACAGGGGTGATATGATACAGACATTCAAATATTTGAAAGGTATTAATCCGCAAACAAACCTTTTCCAGAGATGGGAAGGCGGTAGAACGAGAGGGCATGAAATGAGATTGAAGGGGGGCAGACTCAAGAAGAATGTCAGGAAGTATTTTTTCACAGAGAGGGTGGTAGATGCTTGGAATGCCCTCCCACGGGAGGTGGTGGAGATGAAAACGGTAACGTAATTCAAACATGCGTGGGATAAACATAAAGGAATCCTGTGCAGAAGGAAGGGATCCTCAGGAGCTTAGCCTAGAATGGGTGGCAGAGCTGGTGGTTGGGAGGCGGGGCTAGTGCTGGGCAGACATATATGGTCTGTGCTGGGGCTGGTGGTTCGGAGGCGGGACTAGTGCTGGGCAGACTTATACGGTCTGTGCCAGAGCCGGTGGTGGGAAGCGGGGATAGTGCTGGGCAGACTTATACGGTCTGTGCCAGAGCTGGTGGTTGGGAGGCGGGGATAGGGCTGGCCAGACTAATACGTTCTGTGCACTGAAGAGGACAGTACAAATAAAAAAGTAGCACATATGAATTTATCTTCTTGGGCAGACTGGATGGACCGTGCTGGTCTTTTTCTGCCGTCATCTACTATGTTACTATGTTACTATGTCGGTGATGAAAGGTCAATGGCACTCTCTGCTGTGCTTCAAAAGAAAACGCTGTGGAGAATTCTTCCCGTACATCCTCAGTCAAGGATGTCCATGTAAGGCTTCTGGTCCAATTGCCAGTAGTGCCAGCGGTCTTTAGTGAGAATAGCATATTCCGTTTGTAATTCTTCAAAGGATTTTATTTTTCCTTCCTCTGTTACCACGTGCATTAAGTGCGTGAGGCCCTGTTTCCTCCACAGTCCAAAAGCTTGGTATATATTGCCTGCAGGAAACTTTGGGTTCCCCATAGAGGTAAAAATGGGGTCACTCGTGGAGAGAAACTATGCAGACGGCAAATCCAGTGCCAAGTTGCCTTTGCTGCTGGCACATTTGAAGCTTGCAGCTCCTTAGGTATCATTCCACCGGTAGTATGTATGAGACTGCTAAGACTCACAGCCAGGGACATCTGAAGCTCCAGCTTTGTTAAGCACTATTTAACCAGCCCAGGGGCATAGCCAGACCTCGCGATGGGAGGGGGCCAGAGCCTCAGGTGGGAGGGCACATTTTGGTCTGCCGCCCTGCTGCCGCACCCCGACCTCGCTGCCCTGCTGGCGGGGGTCCCGTCAGCTCAAGTGTTGTCCAGCACCGGTCTCCGGTGCTGTCGCGTTGCCTGCCTGCTCTGTCTTTCCCTTACGTCCTGCACACTCTTTTTAGTGAAATTGAGCATGCTCAATTTCACTAAAAGGAGTGTGCCAGACGTGAGGGGAAAACAGAGCAGGGCAGGCAATGTGGCGGCGCCAGAGACCGGAGCTGGACAACACTTCAGCTGGCGGAGATTGGGGACCCCCACCAGCAAAACCAGCGGCCCACAGGAAATTTGGAGAGGCCCAGGCCCCCGTGGCCCCATGTAGCTATGCCACTGAACCAGCCGGGAGCCATTCCTGGCTGGTTAAATAGCGCCAAATAACAGAGGGATGTGTGTATATGTTAGGCAGAAGCACTGATGCCAGCCACAGAGCTGCTGTAAATGTTCGCACCTAGATTGTTTAAAATGAGAGTAATCTGTAATTTATATGTGCAACTGTGCACTCCACCCACACCCTGTCCATATTATACATCCATCTTCATACTACATGCTCACATTTAGACGCCAAATTATAGAATAGCACGTGGACGGGATAGTGGCATTTTTGCGAAGATGGGCAGGGTTTCTGGTCATTTACAGGTGCTTCTGGTCTGGTGCATAAATGTTGGTGCCCTCGTCATAGAATTACCCCTGTGATGGGATGTTCTTCCAGGGTAGATATATATATATATATATATATATATATATATATATATATATATATATATATATATATATGTTCAGCTGTCTCTGGGAAGTGCTGGATCCTCTTGTTATTTCTTCTCTCTATACATTTCTCTTTCCCTCTGTCTTTTCCTCACTGGTTTCTGTCTGTCTCTTCCCGTTTCAGAGTGGAAGTCTTGTCAGGGACAGCAGGCAGTTCCTAGCCTGGGACTGCAGGAAACAGCTTTCTCCTCTCCCTCGCTTTGCTGTCTTGGATCACTGAGCTGTCACACCTGTTAATTATAGGACAAATTCCTCTTAATTAGACATTTTCTTGATTCCTCCAGTCTCTGGCCATTAATTTCGCTGGAGCGGTGCAGCTGGTAATGGTGCCATGGATGCCTGCTTGTAATGAGAGCAGCCTCATGTCTCCCCAACAGAAAGATAAATCCTGGTAATTAGAAGCATACCTGATGTCTTTAACCCCCCCCCCCCCCCCCCACACACACACACACACAACTCCTTATGCTCATTCTCCATTTTTTTTATTCTTGTTTCACTCTCTCCTTTTTTCCTCGCTCATACATTTTTTTAAACATTCTCCCTCTCTCTGTCTCAGTTGCATTCCCATTCTCAAGTTTTTCCATAGGAATGTGATGAAAAGACAGGGACTGGATACAGAGATTCTGGTAGGTTCTCTGGTTTGCTTCTCATGTCCCGGTTTTTCCAGGCAGCCCTTGTGATTCTGTAGCCTGTCTCTTGTCTGTTTCTGTGGCTCATTTCAGGAGTTAGGTCCATCTCTATTCTCACCTTTCCCTGCCATTTATCTTCTTTCTGTTCATGCCTCAGCCTCTGTGTCCAGCTAACTCTTTTTCTCTCTCTTGTATATGTTGCTTTCTCACATAGAACACTTACTACCTGCCTCTGCGTCTGATCGCACCCTTCACAAACAACACAAGCAAGCCGCCCTCCCCCCCTCCCTCTGCCACCTTCCCTCATCTTTCTTTCCTTGGTTCGATGGACTAAGACACTCACTAATATGAGGCTAACCAGAAATGGATTAGAAATGTTCCTCCAGCTTGCAGCTCACCCCTGAGTGGCCCTGGTTATTGAGATGGCCTGTCACACCTGATCAGACCAGGGTATTGTGTCATTAAGGAAAATGTGCCCTTGCTCTTATTTCATTTTCCATTTTCCACTTCCTACACTTCATTCTCTTTACGGGACTCTTTCCATTGACATGGCCTCCTTGTCTGGATGCCAGTTTAAAGGCCTTGACTTTCAGCTGCTGGATGGTGTCTGGTGTTTCCAGACAATCCAGTCAATATCATTTTCATGATGTCCACCATGAATATGCACAAGATATATTTTCCTTATGCAGAGGATATTGTGAGAACCAGACTGACCAGGTGGCTTGAAAAGGAGACCATTTGTATCAGTGCTTTGCAAAGTTTTTGCAGCTGCGACCCCATTTCAGCAGGTAAGAAAATATCATGTGACCCCAGTCAGCTGCTGTCAAGCTTCTTCATCCAGTTGCTTTCAGCACATTATTCTCCTTCTACTGTCTGACCATTGGCTCTCTGTTTCCTTTCACATCAGGTTCAAAATCCTTGTTCTAGTCTTCAAGGGTCGTCTCCCTTATTCTTTATGTCCCCATTTGGCTGCTCTGCTCTTCCAATGACAACCTCCTTGCAGTTCCTTCACTTTCCGCCCTTCACCTAATGATCTCCTGAGAAACCACCTTCAGCTACCTGGGCCCCAAACTGTGGAATTCCCTCCCTCCCTCGCCAAGAATCCTCCCTTGTGCAGCTTAAATATCTCCTCAAAGGCTTCCTCTTCTGTGACGCCTTCAGTCTCCTCCTTTGCTAATTTTTGTGCCCTTCTTCACCTTTTTCGCCTCTGTTATAGTATGTTGTAAACTGCAGAGTTGCCATGAAAGGATATTTTGTGATATATCAAGCACTGGAAATAAATAAATACCTTTTCTCCAATACCTCTGCTCCAGGCCAACATATTTCCTGTCATTCTGTAACTTGGCATTTAAATTTAAGTGCCATTTCCATGCTTACATTATAGAATACTAGTATTTATGCCAATAGGTGTACACTTGTACTTGTAAATTCTAGGTGCACGTTCAGAGCTATCCCAGAAAAGGGGAAAGGGGATAGGATTTGATATACTACATTTCTGTGGTTACAATCAAAGCAGTTTATCTACTTGGGTCGATACTCACAGTAGCGGCCCTACCATTGGGCCACCTGAAGCAGAGGCTTCAGGCAGCAGTCTTTTGGAGTGACATTCACCCTCACACCTGCCACGCTCTGGCATCGTCCCCCACCCTTCCTTCCCTTAATTTTACTGCTTTCGAAAAGTCAAGACAGCAGCAGTTCCCATATGCTGCCCTGCCGCCGACCCCTTCTCTCTTACAGCCTGCCTCTCTGACGTATGTCCTGTTTCCTCAGAGGTGGGGTGGGCTACAGTAGAGAGAAGGGGCTGGGGCTGGTGGCAGGGTAGCGTATGGGAACTACTGCCACCCCGACTTTTAGAAAGCCAGTAAAGAAGGTACAATTTGGAATGGAAGGAAGGGGGAGGGGAGATGTCAGACTGAGGGGGGGCAGGGTGGAGCGGAGCGGAGCTGGAGTGGCAGACCATCTCCTCGCCTCAGGCAGCAGACTGTCTTGGGCTTCCCCTGCATATTCAAAGAGATTTAACCCACCAGAAACAGCTCCTGGCTGGTTAAATCACTTCTTCGGGGCTAACCGGTCATTTTCAGCAGCACTTAACTGGTTAATGTCGCTGAAAATGTCCGGTTAGCACCTATCTCATAACCGGCTATTTTGGGGGTGTTCTGGGGACTAAGTCAACCAAGGTAACTGCATAAATAGGACTGCATAAAAGTCAGTCCTTTCTCTATGTGATAGTCCATATTGCACTTAACCAGCTATGCATTAGCTGGATCCACAAACCCAGAAATTCAATGCCAAAGCTTGGTCATGGCTTGGCATTGAATTTCTGGGCAAAATGCCAGTAGTGTTCAGCAAAATGTCATGTGCTGCTGACTGAATATCAACCCTATCATATACGTGTGTATTTTGTACCTGGGGCAATGGAAGATTAAGGGGTCCTTTTACTAAACTACTGTAAAATGGGGCCTGTGCTACCGTCTGTGCGTATTTTTGTTGTGCGCTGAGGCCTCCTTTTACTGCAGAGGGTAAAATGCTATATTTTTCCGAGGACAACAAATGGCCATGTGGTGAGTGAAGCACTTGCCGCATGGCCATTTCGGGGGGTGGGGGGGGGGGGGGGGAAACAGCATTTAGGGCTCCCGCGCTAACCCAGCGGTAACTGGGTAAGCACCGGCACTAAAAATTGAAAATATTTTTCTAGCACTGGAAATGGCGCTCGCTGGGGGTGGGAACTAAGGCTCCTGTGGTAGTTCTGGATTGGAGCGTGGCAAGCCTGTTGCTGTGTGCCAACCCTCATTAACTTGGCCAGAGTCACAAGAAGCTGAATTGGGAATTGAACCCACTTCCCCTGACTCTCAGGCTGCTGCGCTAACCATTAGGCTACACTTCTACTCTGATCTATATTTGACACATGCAACTGCTTAGTGTGTAAATGCAACGGTGGGGGTGTTCACAACAGGGGCATAGCTACATGGGGCCACGGGGGCATGGGCCCCCATAGATTTGGCCATGCCCCCTCACCGCCAACCCCTTCGACCCCCTCCTGCCACCAACCCTCCCCCGCCGCAGTCAGGTACCTTTGCTGGCGGGGGTCCCCAACCCCCGCCAGCTGAAGTCCTCTTCTCTGGTGCGGTCGCGTTGCTGATCTGCAAAGGCAGGCTTCTGTTTCTGTGAGTCTAATGTGCAGGACGTCAGACTCACAGAAACAGAAGCTTGCCCTTGCAGATCAGCAATGCGGGCGCGCCAGAGAAGAGGACTTTGGCTAGCGGGGGAGCAAAGGTACTCAATGGCGGCAGCGGGGGAGGGTTGGCAGTGGCGGGAAGAGGGGGTCGAAAGGGTTGGTGCTGGGGGGGTCAAAGGTGGTGGCGGCAGTGGGGAGGTCCAAATGGTGGGGGGGGGGGGGTTAAAAATGGCGGAGGGTGTCGGTGGCGCCAGGGGGGGCTAAAATGTGCCCCCTCACCTCGGGCTCTGGACCCTCCTCCCGCCAAAGTCTGGCTACGGCCCTGGTTCACAAGGGAGAAATACGGAGGGGACATGGGCAGGACCAACATTTACATGTGTAACTGACAGAACACTGTAAGCTAGGCACTCAAGTTCCACATTTAGGCATCCACATTAATGCCTGTCACTGACAGGTGTAAGTGAGCATGCCTAAATATAGGTGTGTAGATATCAATTTACACTATTTTTCTATATACCACCCATTTTGTTCCCATCTATGTGTGCCTATGTGTGTCCAACACACGCCAAATTGGAACTACCACTCGGCTACTGCGTGCCCTGGGCGATCATTCCATTTTTGACGTGAGTCCAAAACACGCGGTAGAAATATTTTCTCTTTTATACCGCATGACGCTTTACTGGCGCTAATCAGCAGCTTTTGTACGCTGGCCTCCTACTGCCCAGTTAGTGATTGAGACCTTACCGCTAAATCGATGTGTGGCGGTAAGGTCTCAGGCCAAAAACGGACACGCGCTGGTTTTAATTTTGCCGCACATCAATTTCGGACACACAAAAAATGTCTTTTTTTTCCAGGTGCGCTCAAAAAATGACCTTCCCACATCCAAAACACATGCCTACACCAGCTCAGGCCAATTTTAGGTGAGGCTTAGTAAAAGGGCCCCTATATGTCGACACTTGGCCCTTCGACTACATGGTAAGCTGTACTGGAGAAAATCAGTAGTATCATATCTATGATATCTGAATTTTCTAATGCATGCTTATTAGATGTTTCACTAGTATTATGCTGATATGGAGGGGTATAATCGAACGTTGCCAACGAAATAGATCGCCGGCGATCTATTTTGGCGGCGGCGCAACAGCTGGCCGGAACCGTATTATCGAAAAAGATGGCAGGCTATCTTTTTTCAATAATACGGTTTAGCCCGGCCAAATGCCAGAGTTCGCCGGGTTTGAGATGGCCGGTTTTGTTTTTCAGCGATAATGGAAAAAAATGCCGGCGATCTCAAACCCGGCGAAATCCAAGGCATTTGGTTGTGGGAGGAGCCAGCATTTGTAGTGCACTGGTCCCCCTGACATGCCAGGACAGCAACCGGACACCTTAGGAGGCACTTCTAAAAAAATTTTAAAACTATACAAATACCTCCCAGGTGCATAGCTCCCTTACCTTGGGTGCTAAGCCCCCCAAAACCCACTCCCCACAACTCTACACCACTACCATAGTCCTTATGGGTGAAGGGGGGCACCTACATGTGGGTACAGTGGGTTTTGGGGGGGGGGGTTGGAGGGCTCAACACTTACCACCACAAGTGTAACAGGTAGGTGGGGGATGGACCTGGGTCTGCCTGCCTGAAGTGCACTGCACCCATTAAAAACTGCTCCAGGGACTTGCATACTGCTGTCAGGGAGCTGAATATGACATTTGAGGCTAGCATACAGGCTGGCAAAAAAGGTTTTTATTTTTTTAGTGTGGGGGGCGGGGGGGGGGGCGGTGACCACTGGGGGAGTATGGGGAGGTCATCCCTCATTCCCTCCAGTGGTCATCTGGTGAGTTGGGGCACCTTTTTGAGGCTTGGTCGTGAAAATAAAAGGACCAAGTAAACCCGGCAAAATACTGATTAACGCCGCTTTTTTTCCCATTATCCGCGAAAGCCAGCCATCTGGTAACCATGCCCGCCCATGTCCCGCCTTCGCTATGCCGCTGACACTTGGACAGGAAAGCGGCGATGCTGTCAAAAAAGCAGCTTTCGATTATACGGATTTCGCCGCTTTTGAGAGATCGCCGGCCATCTCCCGATTTATGTCGGAAGATGCCTGGCGATCACTTTCGAAAATAAGCCTGATAGTAATATATCTCTGTTATTTGAATTTCAGTGCTGTTAAATGTGTACATTTTTTATACTGTTTCATGATAGTCCTATTATTAGGTTTTAACTTGCTGTTTTCAAGTTTACCTCATTGAGCACATTTAACTTGGGTTTTTTTTTTGATACTATCTATTCGCAGCGTCCTTATTTATAGCTAAGCCCAATTACTGGAAGATTTGCTACTGCTTTACAAAGAATTCTGCAATCTTATGTGGTAAGCTAGGCAGCACTATCTTATCATGACATGTTTTGTTTGTAAGTTTTATCATTTATGCATTTTATATATTTCTTCTCTGTTTTTATAGATGAAATATTCCTTTTATCAAGTGTTATGGAATGTTAATTTCTATTTTATTATTGCTTATGATTTTTTAAGTGTGTTCTGTATCCATTTTTGGGATTGTTTTATATACTATGGGGTTCTTTTACTAAGCCGCATAAGCATCTACACGCACCCAATGCATGCTAAAATGGAGTTACCGTCCGACTATCGCGTGGCTCTGGCGGTAATTTCATTTTTGGTGCGCGCCCATTACACACGTCTGAAAAATATTTTTTATTTTCTGGCGCGCGTACCATGTCAGTCTTTACCGCTAGGTCAATGGCTGGCGGTAAGGTCTCAGACCCAAAATGGACGTGCGGCAATTTTCATTTTGCGGGACATCCATTTACAGCCCGAACACAGACTCGCAAGATTTCTCTCTCTGACTCTTTTAAAAGCTATCTGAGCTTGACCCACTTCCTATATACATGGCAGGTGATTTTAATGTCCCTCTGGATTTTTGTATGGACCGACAATCATCCACTCCCATGATGCCCACAAAAGCTAATAATATTTTACGTTCACGGCAGACTTCTATGGTCTGTGCCCTAAAAATGGCAAGGACAAATAAAAACTTGAGTATACATATAAAGTATCGCATACCATGTATAATGAGTTTATCTAGTTGGGCAGACTGGATGGACCGTACAGGTCTTTATCTGCTGTCATTTACTGTGTTACTATGTTATGTTACTTATGTCCCAATTTAATCTGATAGACCCACGGAGATCGCTATATCTAGACTCCAGAGACTACACTTTCTTTTCTACTCCATACCACATATTTTCTAGAATAGATTGCTTTCTTGTTTCATCTTCTCAAATGACCTATGTCCTGAATTCTAACATTCACTCCATAGTGATATCCGATCACGCCCCTATCACCATGACTTTAAATACATTAACACCTTGCCTGCCTAAGTCCCTCATTTGGAAACTAAACATGAAAATACTTATGCATGATAAAGTGAAATGCTGCATCCAAAACTTCATCAAGGAATTTTTTTCAATTCAATACCCAATCTGATTCAGATCCTCTCATAGTTTGGGAAGCCTTTAAAGCATCTCTGCATGATGAACTGATCTCAATAGCAGCACAAAAGAACAAAGAGAATAGCTCCTCACTTACCAGCCTGGAGAATTGGATTAAGGAACAGGAACAGATATTTCTTCAACAGAAAAAAAGTGGCATTAAAACACATTGTACCAATTAAAATATACCTTTAACAAAATCGCTAGTGAACAAGCCCACCAGGAGATCTTTGTAGCATAAACAATATATTTTACAGAAGGTAATAGAAGCAGTAAGCTTTTAGCAAATTACGTCAAGAGGAAAAGGTCCGAAGTCCAAATTCCTACAATAAATAATCAAGCAAATCACGTGGTCTCCTCTGTGTCTGATGTCTCCATTGTTTTTCAGCAGTTTTACACCAACCTCTATGAATCTTAATCTTCAGGAGACATCACTCTAAAAAAGAAAAATGGTGAAAAAAAACTTAGAGGAGCGGCTTCGAGGGTCAAAAATTTACATCAGGCGTGGATGCTGTTCAAAAATACTGTCCTGGAAGCCCAGACCAAATATATTCTGTGTATTAAAAAAGGAGGGAGGAAGACCAAACGACAGCCGGCATGATTAAAAAGTGAGGGTAAGGAAGCTATTAGAGCTAAAAGAAAATCCTTCAGAAAATGGAAGAAAGAAGTGACTGAAAATAATAAGAAACAGCATAAGGAATGTCAAGTCAAATGCAAAGCGCTGATAAGGAAGGAACGAGAGACTTTGAAAAAAAGGTTGCGCTGGAGGCAAAAACACATAGTAAGAATTTTTTTAGGTATATTAAAAGCAAGAAGACGGCAAAAGAATTGGTTGAACTGCTAGATGATCGAGGGGTAAAGGGGGCGATCAGGGAAGACAAAGTTTTAGCAGAGAAATTAAATGAATTCTTTGCTTTGGCCTTCACCAAGGAAGATTTGGGAGTGATACTGGTGCCAGAAATTTTATTTGACGCTGACGAGTCAGAGAAACAATGAAATCTCTATAAACCTAGAGGATGTAATGGGGCAATTTGACAAATTGAAGAGTAGCAAATCTCCTGGACCGGATGGTATTCATCCTAGAGTACTGATAGAATTGAAAAATGAACTGGCGGAACTATTGTTAGTAATATGTAAATTATCTTTAAAATCAAGAATGGTACCGGAAGATTGGAGGGTAGCCCATGTAATGCTGATATTTTAAAAAGGTTCCAGAAGGGATCCGGGAAATTATAGACCTGTGAGCCTCACGTCATGCCAGGCAAAATGGTAGAGACTATTATAAAGAACAAAATTACAGAGCAAATTCAAAAGCATGGATTAATGACACAAAGCCAACATGGATTTAGTGAAGGGAAATCTTGCCTCACCAATCTATTACATTTCTTTGAAGGGGTGAACAAACATGTGGATAAAGGCCAGCCAGTTGATATTGTGTATCTGGATTTTCAGAAGGCATTTGACAAAGTACCTCATGAAAGACTCCAAAGGAAAATGGAGAGTTATGGGATAGGAGGTAGTGTCCTATTGTAGATTAAAAACTGGTTAAAGGATAGAAAACAGCGAGTAGGGTTAAATGGTCAGTATTCTCAATGGAGAAGGGTAGATAGTGGGGTTCCCCAGGGGTCTGTGCTGGGACCGCTGCTTTTTAACATATTTATAAATGATTTAGAGATGGGAATAACTAGTGAGGTGATTAAATTTGCTGACGACACAAAGTTATTCAAAGTTCTTAAATCGCGAGAGGATTCTGAAAAATTACAAGAGGACCTTACGAGACTGGGAAACTGAGCATCTAGATGGCAGATGACATTTAATGTGAGCAAGTGCAAAGTGATGCATGTGGGAAAGAGGAACCTGAACTATAGCTACGTAATGCAAGTTTGGGAGTCAACGACCAAGAAAGATTTCTCGGCGTCGTTGTTGATGATATGTTGAAATGCTCTGCTCAGTGTGATGCGGCGACTAAGAAAGCAAATAGGTATTATTAGGAAAGGAATGAAAAACAAAAGTGAGGACGATATAATGCCTTTGTATCGGTCCATGGTGTGACCGCACCTTGAATATTGTGTTCAATTCTGGTCACCGCATCTCAAATAAGATATAGTGGAATTAGAAAAGGTACAGAGAAGGGAGACGAAAATGATAAAGGGGATGGGACAGCTTCCCTATGAGGAAAGGCTGAAGTGTCTGGGGCTCTTCAGCTTGAAGAAGAGATGGCTGAGGGGAGATATGATAGAGGTCTATAAAATAATGAGTGGAGTGGAACGGGTAGACGTGAATCATTTGTTTATTCTTTCCAAAAATACTAGGACTAGGGGGCATGCAATGAAGCTACAAAGTAGTAAATTTAATATGAATCGAAGAAACTTTTTCTTCACTCAACGTGTAATTAAACTGGAATTTGTTACCAGAGAATGTGTTAAAGGTGGTCAGCTTAGCGGGGTTTAAAAATGGTCTGGACGGCTTCGTAAAGGAAAAGTACATAGACCATTATTAAATTGACTTGGGAAAATCCTCTGCTTATTTCTGGGATAAGCATCATAAAATGTTTTGAGCTTTTCTAGGATCTTGCCAGATATTTGTGACCTGGATTGGCCACTGTTGTGAGTGACATTGCCGAAGGGTTACGAGGTAAAGTTTGCCTTTTTGCGGATGACACCAAGATTTGCAACAGAGTGAACACCCCGGAGGGAGTGGAAAACATGAAAAAAGATCTGAAGAAGCTAGAAGAATGGTCTAACGTTTGGCAATTAAAATTCAATGCGAAGAAATGCAAAGTGATGCACTTAGGGAGTAGAAATCCAAGGGAGACGTATGTGTTAGGCGGGGAGAGTCTGATTGGCACGGACGGGGAGAGGGATCTTGGGGTGATAGTATCCGAGGACCTGAAGGCGACGAAACAGTGTGACAAGGCAGTGGCCGTAGCTAGAAGATTGCTAGGCTGTAGAGGGAGAGGTGTGACCAGCAGAAGAAGGGAGGTTTTAATGCCCCTGTATAAGACGTTGGTGAGGCCCCACCTGGAGTACTGTGTTCAGTTTTGGAGGCCGTACCTTGCGAAGGATGTCAAAAAAATGGAAGCGGTGCAAAGAAAAGCTACGAGGATGGTATGGGATTTGCGTTCCAAAACGTATGAAGAGAGACTTGCTGACCTGAACATGTATACCCTGGAGGAAAGGAGGAACAGGGGTGATATAATACAGACGTTCAAATATTTGAAAGGTATTAATCCGCAAACGAATCTTTTCCGGAGATGGGAAGGCGGTAGAACGAGAGGACATGAAATGAGATTGAAGGGGGGCAGACTCAGAAAAGATGTCAGGAAGTATTTTTTCACAGAGAGGGTGGTGGATACTTGGAATGCCCTCCCGCGGGAGGTGGTGGCGATGAAAACAGTAACGGAATTCAAACATGCATGGGATGTGCATAAAGGAATCCTATGCAGAAGGAATGGATCCTCAGAAGCTTAGCTACAATTGGGTGGCAGAGCAGGTGGGGGGAAGAGGGGTTGGTGGTTGGGAGGCGAGGATAGGGGAGGGCAGACGTTTATACGGTCTGTGCCAGAGCCGGTGATGGAAGGCGGGACAGGTGGTTGGGAGGCAGGAAAAACTGCTGGGCAGACTTATACGGTCTGTGCCCTGAGAAAGACAGGTACAAATCAAGGTAAGGTATACACATGAGTTTATCTTGGGCAGACTGGATGGACCGTGCAGGTCTTTTTCTGCCGTCATCTACTATGTTACTATGTTACTATGTTGGACACAGGATACTGGGCTTGATGGACCTTTGGTGTGTCCCGGTGTGGCAATACTTATGTACTTATGTAATGCTATTCTAACCAAAAAGATCAATAGGGAGGATCTTAACTTAGCCTTAAAAGAACTCCCCTTTGGAAAATCACCTGATCCAGGTGCGATCCCTGTATATTTTTATAAATTATTCCAAATCTACCCTCTTATCTTACATGTAACACTTATTCAACTACCTATCCCCTAATATAATTATTAAAAGTCACTTTACTGATGCCATTTTCACAGTGCTACCTAAACCCAATAGGGATGCACAATTTTTCCAAAACTACAGGCCTATTTCTTTACTCAACACTGATTATAAAATATATGCGAAAATTCTGGCGAATAGAGTCAAGAGAGTAATAGGCAAAATTATATCTCCTCATCAAGTAGGCTTCACGCCAGGCAGACTTATTACAGATAATTCTAGACTATTTGTCCATTTATCAGAACTAGCTAAATCTCAGAATCATCCTGTCATCACACTCTCATTAGACACTGACAAAGCCTTTTACAGGGTGGAATGGAAATACCTCTTCAACATTTTGCATTGGTTTGGCACCCACTCTGATTTTATGGAGAGGGTTAAAATTCTGTATACAAATCCTACAGTACGAATTTTTGCCAATAATCATCTCTCTGACTTCATAAAGCTACATAGAGGCACTAGACAAGGCTGTCCCTCATGCTTTATCTTTTTCACATAGCACTAGAACCACACATCCTGGCTATTATGATCCACCCTACTATAACACGAATATCCCATAACAGTAATAACTATAAGGTTATGGTGTATGCTGATAACAATTTTCCTTGTATCTCTAACCCATCAACATCCCTCCCTCAGCTCTTCACCGTAATAAACAGTTTCTCTTCATTTTCTGGTTACAAAATAAATCAAACCAAAACTGAAGTACTTCCTTTAAATGTCCATGCCAACTCTGAGTCTATTCGTCCCTATAATTTAGGTTGGACTTCAACTAAGCTCAAATATCTAGGTATTATTCTTTTTAACACACTTCCTGAAACCATCAGACATAATGGAGAAAAAAATTCTTCAGTCCTTAAAATCTCTTCTATCCTCATGGCATCAATTACACCTCTGTTGGTGGGGTAGGCTTGAAACACTCAAGAGGATGATCTCCCCGAAAATAAATTACATACTAGTATGATCCCAGTACTGTTTCATAATTATTTCTACCAACAAGTTGAAAAAGTATTATCCTCCCTTCTTTGGAAATTAAAACCACCCAAAATATTACTTTTTCAACAAAAAGCTCCAAAAAATACATTGGAGTTCTTTTCCCAGATTTTTTACTTTACCATAAATCCGTTATAACTCAGCAAGGTTGTTCTTGGCTTATTCGTAACACCACATATACCACTCTCTTGGTTCAGCTTGAATGCTCTCTAATTAGTCCAGTACCTACATATGTTATCTCAACTGTATAATCACACACTCAGAAAAGCAACTCTATACTTGCTAATACCCAAAGCCGTTTGTTGGAATTTGGTAAACTGCTTGACCATCCGACTGGTCACTCAACTTTTTGTCTCAGTCTGGTTCAATCCTAAGATAAAAATCAGTAAATCCCCATGCTATTGGAAAATGTGGGCAGATAAAGGTGTTTGGACTGTGAAGGACTTGTACATTGGCAACAGCACGAAAAAAACCTCTCTTCTCAACAAATTCAGTATATATACTTGTTACCCTCAACACAACTCTTCAAATGGATACAACTCTCTCGCTCCATTAAAGCATCCAAGATTCTAAGCTTTAGCACCTCAACAAAATCGTCAAAAATTTTCAACTGTTTGATCATTGCTAACCAATAGACACATGGCATCATCCATAGACAAGATTTCATTGGCACTATAATTCATCTAATTCAATAAGATCCCTCTGGGAATCTGAGGTCAAACTCGTTACACCTAAATCCTCACATAACAAGATTTGGCTTACACTCCTCAGACTCTTTCTGCAGCTCATTTTTTACAGTCAATGCTATTCCTATACCACACAGCTGTATGAACGCCTCAAAAATTGCACTTATCTGGCTTATTGGTCTCCAATTTCTGCTGGCACTACAATTCTCAGACTGGAACTCTGACACACATGCTATATGAATGTTCACACATTTAACCTTTTTTGGAGTGAACTTTGGAACATATTATCCAAAATATTTAATTTCACTATTCCCATATAACTTCAAATTGTTATTTTTAAATCCTGCTCTATTTTGTGTGATTTACCGGACCACCACAAATCACTTATTGACATTCTAATGACCACAGGCCAACAGACAATACTCAGCAATTGGAAGAACTCTTATAACCTAAATATTCACTTTGGGAGGCATTCAGCTTTAATGTACGTACAATTAGAGCTGGCCTCCACCTCTTCCTTTGGCTCTCTCCTTAAAAAGCACCAGATATGGTCTCCTATGGAAGATTAGCTAAAAAGTCAAAGCTCCGACAACTCTTCATGATTGTAATTGCTCTCTTGGGATCAGATATACATGAATGTTCTCTCCTTTGTCTCAAGCATAATCAACGTATGTTTATAAGTTTTATATTGTTCTTGTTCTAGTTTTTAAAATGTTTCTTTATATATATACAACAATTTTGTAAAGATGTTTTTTGTACGTACAAAATCAATAAAACACTTCAAGACAGATAAACAAATAAATAAATAAAATAGCAGAATCTAGACACCAGATGCCATTATAAAATTAGTGCTTGGTGCACTGCCTTTAGGCGCCTAACTTGTGACACCCATTTAAGAAATTCCCTCTTACTGCCGGATTCTATATCACGCCTAGTGTTCCATGCCAAAATCAAGGCATATTCTACAACAACACGGGCATCTTAATTGGCTAAATAAGCCAATTAGGGGCCCTTTTACTAACCTGCGTAAGTGTCTACGTGTGCCCAATGTGCGCTAAAATGGAGTTATCACATGGCTATCATGTGGCCCTTGTGGTAATTTCATTTTTGGTGCATATCCGTTACGTGCACCCGAAAAATGTTTTTTATTTTCTGGTGCGCATCAGTTACATGTGCCAAGTGGCATTTGGCACACGTAGGTCATTACCACCCAGTTACCGCATGAGACTTTACCACCAGCCATTGACCTAGCAGTAAAGTCTCATGCAGTAACCGGGCGGTAATGACCTATGTGCATCAAATGCCACTTGGCACGCATCTGATACGCGCATCCAAAAATAAAAATTACTTTTTTGGACATGCATATCGGATGTGAGCCAAGAATGAAATGACCACAAGAGCCATGTGGTAGCTGGGCGGTAACTCCATTTTGGCGTGCATTGGGCGCGCGTCGACGCTTATGTGGCTTAGTAAAAGGGCCCCTAATTTAAGCAGACGAATTGGACTGCATAAAACTCAGTCCTATCTTTACCTGGTTTCACTTAGGTAATTAAGTGCTGAATATTACACTTAACCAGATTAAGAGAGAGCCGGACGCATAAACCTGCATGTTCAATGCGGGTGCCTGAACATGGCCCAGCATAAATATGCTGACTGCCGCTGATTGAATATTTACTACAATATGTTTCATGTTCTTAATAAGAATTTGGGTTCTTTGCATGTTGGACAGGTACATTTAGGGAGGAAGAAATGAATATATGCCGTCCCCAGTATTCACCGCTATTTAACACTGGCCGGTTAAATAGTGCTTAACTGGCTATCCACGAATATTCAGCATGAGATAGCTGTTTATCTCCCTCTGAATATTCATGGTCAGCACTTACTCCCGGATTCTATTTAGCACGCCTAGAGATTGGCGCTGAAATTGGCGCGGATTCTATAACAATGTGCATAATTTAACAAGCTAATGAGTGCAGATAACAAAATTTAACAAGCAATGATGAGTGCTAATTGGCAGTGATTAGAATTTAGGCGCACAACTTGCCAAGCTTATTCTTTGATGATGTGCACCAAACTTCTAATGCGTGCAGGCAAAAAGGGGCATGGTTGTGGGCATTTCGTGGGTGTTCTAAAATTTACAAGCCTAGTTATAGAATATTGCCCTGTGCGCTTAAATCTAAGTACTGGGATTTATGCCACATTTTCGTTGATGTAAATGGATGCACGTAGATTTAGGTTCTGAAATATCAACTAAACGTATTCTATAATCGGCACCTAAATCTAGGTGCCGATTATAGAATACGCTTAATCGGCACTGATTTCAGCACCAATGTTTTAGGTGCATATATAGAATCTCTCCCTTAGTGGATAACCGGCTATATTGCCTAATATAGCCGGCTATCTGCGAATTTTCAGTGCATCACCGGCTAAGTTTGGAGGCCAAATTGGGCTGCTGAAATAGCAGGCCTATCTTTGGCTGGTTTAAACTTAACTAGCCAGCACTGAATATCGACTTGGCCGGTTAAGTTTAAACCTGCCAAAGATAAGCCAGATATTAAATGCCAGTCACTAGAAATGGCTCAGTATTGAATATCTGGGCTCAGCACTGACCACGGTAGGCAACCTGGTTAACTCTCGCAGTCTGAATATCGGCCCCATGGTCTTGTTGAGGCAAACAGAAGCAATGAGTATCACCATTACACAACAGGAAATCACATACAGGGCAATTCTACATGAGGTGTTTACATTTTCAGACCACTTGTGTGTGTGAAAGTACAGAATACAGTTCTAGCAGGATGTCTAAGTTCTATTCTGTAAGGACGTAAGTGGCATAGCACATCTAAATACAATGGGGCAGGGGCGGACTGACCATTTGGGCAACTGGGCAGTGCTCAAGGGCCCAGAGGCTCTAGAGGGCCCAGCGGCTCTGTCCAGATGCCCGCCGCACACTATAATCCACCCTGGCCCTACCTTTAAAGGTGCGCCGCTGGTGATCTAGTGGCCTCTGCAGGGGGAGGGGGAAGGAAACATGTTCTTTCCTGCCCATTGTGCTGCTGCTATTCCCCCTGCCCAGCACCACCGTACTTTAAAAATGTCAGTTGAGACTCCCTGCGGAAGTCTCACAAAACTGTTGAGTCTCGCGAGACTATCGCAGGAAGTCTCGGTCTCCATTTTGAAAACAAGGTGGCACCAGGAATAGCGGCAGCGCAGTGGGCAGGAAAGAACATGGGCCCCCCCCCCCCCCCACAGAGGTAGGACTAGGGCAGCAGGGGCATCAGCTGCAGCAGTAGGGGGGGGGCAGCAGCACAGCGGTAGGGGATGTGTCAGGCAGCAGCCAGGCGGGGGGCCCAGATCACTCTCAGTGCCCAGGGGCCCAGACCACTCTCTGTCCACCGCTGCAATGGGGACAGGCAGTGTGAGGGACTCCCACGTACACACCCAACTTTCAAAATACTGTAAGTTACATGTGTCCTTGTCACATTTATAAGGCCACAGTTTTGCCAGGTCTGTGGCTAGTATATCTATGTGGGTGTGTATATATATATACAGTGGTGGAAATAAGTATTTGATCCCTTGCTGATTTTGTAAGTTTGCCCACTGACAAAGACATGAGCAGCCCATAATTGAAGGGTAGGTTATTGGTAACAGTGAGAGATAGCACATCACAAATTAAATCCGGAAAATCACATTGTGGAAAGTATATGAATTTATTTGCATTCTGCAGAGGGAAATAAGTATTTGATCCCCCACCAACCAGTAAGAGATCTGGCCCCTACAGACCAGGTAGATGCTCCAAATCAACTCGTTACCTGCATGACAGACAGCTGTCGGCAATGGTCACCTGTATGAATGACACCTGTCTACAGACTCAGTGAATCAGTCAGACTCTAACCTCTACAAAATGGCCAAGAGCAAGGAGCTGTCTAAGGATGTCAGGGACAAGATCATACACCTGCACAAGGCTGGAATGGGCTACAAAACCATCAGTAAGACGCTGGGCGAGAAGGAGACAACTGTTGGTGCCATAGTAAGAAAATGGAAGAAGTACAAAATGACTGTCAATCGACAAAGATCTGGGGCTCCACGCAAAATCTCACCTCGTGGGGTATCCTTGATCATGAGGAAGGTTAGAAATCAGCCTACAACTACAAGGGGGGAACTTGTCAATGATCTCAAGGCAGCTGGGACCACTGTCACCACGAAAACCATTGGTAACACATTACGACATAACGGATTGCAATCCTGCAGTGCCCGCAAGGTCCCCCTGCTCCGGAAGGCACATGTGACGGCCCGTCTGAAGTTTGCCAGTGAACACCTGGATGATGCCGAGAGTGATTGGGAGAAGGTGCTGTGGTCAGATGAGACAAAAATTGAGCTCTTTGGCATGAACTCAACTCGCCGTGTTTGGAGGAAGAGAAATGCTGCCTATGACCCAAAGAACACCATCCCCACTGTCAAGCATGGAGGTGGAAATGTTATGTTTTGGGGGTGTTTCTCTGCTAAGGGCACAGGACTACTTCACCGCATCAATGGGAGAATGGATGGGGCCATGTACCGTACAATTCTGAGTGACAACCTCCTTCCCTCCGCCAGGGCCTTAAAAATGGGTCGTGGCTGGGTCTTCCAGCACGACAATGACCCAAAACATACAGCCAAGGCAACAAAGGAGTGGCTCAGGAAGAAGCACATTAGGGTCATGGAGTGGCCTAGCCAGTCACCAGACCTTAATCCCATTGAAAACTTATGGAGGGAGCTGAAGCTGCGAGTTGCCAAGCGACAGCCCAGAACTCTTAATGATTTAGAGATGATCTGCAAAGAGGAGTGGACCAAAATTCCTCCTGACATGTGTGCAAACCTCATCATCAACTACAGAAGACGTCTGACCGCTGTGCTTGCCAACAAGGGTTTTGCCACCAAGTATTAGGTCTTGTTTGCCAGAGGGATTAAATACTTATTTCCCTCTGCAGAATGCAAATAAATTCATATACTTTCCACAATGTGATTTTCCGGATTTAATTTGTGATGTGCTATCTCTCACTGTTACCAATAACCTACCCTTCAATTATGGGCTGCTCATGTCTTTGTCAGTGGGCAAACTTACAAAATCAGCAAGGGATCAAATACTTATTTCCACCACTGTATATATTTTACATTTGTACCCCGCGCTTTCCCACTCATGGCAGGCTCAATGCGGCTTACATGGGGCAATGAAGGGTTAAGTGACTTGCCCAGAGTCACAAAGAGCTACCTGTGCCTGAAGTGGGAATCGAACTCAGTTCCTCAGTTCCCCAGGACCAAAGTCCACCACCCTAACCACTAGGCCACTCCTCCACTCATTGGCATAACCTGGCATTGGTGGGCCTAAGTATTCTATAATGGAATATGGGTGCCCAGATGCCATTATTGAAAAGGCTCTCACCACACAACATCGGGACATCTGCTTATAGAAATGTCTGATGGCATTTAACAGTGAGCATCCTGGCCCAGATCACCGTTCTCCTTTTGCTCAATCAAAAACACCAAAGAGAAATCACACAGCAAACCTGCATGTTCTAGAAATAGACATGACCAGCTCCACTACTTGAGGACTACAAATAGGTCTGATTTGTAGATTGACCAAAAATGCAAAATTAACTTAAACTTGGATAAGATGTACCAGGGGCGTAGCCAGACAGCAGATTTTGGGTGGGCCTAGGCAAGAGGTGGGTGGGCACCAAGTGTTCTCTTTCCCCCCCCCCCCCCCACCACCACCACCAAAAAATATCTCAGCTGGCGGGACAATGCTTCTCTCCACCTTGGCAGCCTGCAGCAGGCGTGCGCTGGAAAATGAGAATGCGCAGGTGCCAGTATCGTGGAGAGCAGCTTTTTTTGTTACCATCAGGATGAAGTCTTCAGCTGGCGGAGCTTGGGATCCCCAACAGCTACCGCTAAACGTGTGCTACTGTTGGGTGGGCCTGAGCCCTAAGTGGATGGGCCTTGGCCCACCCAGGCCCACCTGTGGCTACGCCACTGAGATGTACACAAACAGATCTCACAAATGCTAATTATGACTATCTTGTTTTTAGCCCTCATGGAGCAAAGTTGGCCATCCCCAATCTAGGACTGCTAGACGCTAGAGACCTGCACGGGAACGGGGTTTGTAGGAATTCTGTGGGAATCCCCTCCGGGGTGCGGGGTTCCCACGGGGACGGAAACAGTTCTGCGGGGTTCCCGTGAGGACGGAAGCAGTTCCTAAAGGGTTCCCATGGGGATGGAAGCAGGTCCAGCACCAGCCTCTCACCTACCAAGTACCAAGTTCTTTGAGTGTCGCCTCCTCCTCCTCCTTGCTTTAACAACACAAATGTGGAAAGTCTTCCATTAATCCTCTCTGCTCCCAAGCTGATACACGGGCATGGGCATCAGAGGTCACCTGACCTACTGGCACATGCATTTGGCTACCTCTCAGCACACAGAGCCAGCAAATCAGAGATGAGTCTTACATGTGCGCACCAGAATTCCAACCTCCAACTTCCATTCGCTCCTTGCCTGTAGTGCTGCGGCTCAAACCCGGAGAGAGACAGAGAGCTGACCAGAATTTTTCTTTAGGTACCATTAAATTCTTGTGGGGATGGGTTAAATTCTTGTGGGGACGGGTAAGATCCCAGCGGAGATGCGAGGGAACAAGTACGATTCCAGTGGAGACGGGTGTGGATGGGTAAGATTCCAGCGGAGACGGGTGGGGACAGTTTAGAGTCCAGAGGGGATAGGTTAGATTTCTGTCCCTCTGCAACACTCTACTAGACGCCTTCATGTTTTCAGGGTTGACCAATTCAAGCCTGGTTTTACTTCAAGTACATGCACAAATTCATAGCTCCTGAATTTTACTTGCAAAAAAGACATGCATACAGTGGAATAAAGCTAGGACTGGATCTAGACATCTGTAGCATGCAGTTGTCATTTACCTCACCCTGCTCTGATACCCTCTTCATAAGCAAATAGATGAAGGTATAACTGCAAGTAAATAAATTATCAACAAGAGAGACAGGAGTGACTGATGCCTAGAAAAGACTTTCTAAGGGGGTTCTGAGCAAATTGAGTAATTAGAGGAACTCGGCAGCTAATTAGTGAAGATTAGAGAGAATGAAGGACCTGGCAATCAGGCACCAAGGAACAAAAGAGGGATTTCTCTTTCAAGTGAAAAGAAAAATTCAGAAGTGAGAGAGGAATTAAGGAATAGAGAAAGAGGAAAGAAGGCAGCACAGTCCTAGAGCTGAGTGTTTGATGACTGTTGGGTGTGGGAGAGAGGGAATAAGTACATAGGTATTGCCATACTGGGGCAGACCGAAGGTCCATCAAGCCCAGCATCCTGTTTCCAACAAAGCACCTGGCAAGATCCCAAAAAAGTACAATAGGAACAGGAATAGACCAAGGCTGTGAAAATTCTATACCAGCAGATGCAAAGATTGATTGGTTAAGTGGTCCACATTCCCATTAAAGCAACTGTTTAAAGTTAAGGGGTGGAATGGAGGGAAGAAGGACATTATTTTATTTAATGTCACAATTTATTGAAACCTAATCACATATCATTGTTTTGGTCTCTGTTTCTTTTTTTCTTATCCTTTCCTTCCTACTCTCTATTCATCTTAGACAAAAAATGAAATGAAAAAACTCTTTCCGAGTTCTTCTGTTTTTCTTTCCTATTTCCTCCTCTCTTTCTCTTACTATTTCTTTCCTTTCCCTGTCCTCTTCATTTTTATAATTTCTTCTTTTCCTCTCTCTTTCTCTAATTACCTTTCTATAATTTATCCTTTTTCTGATTATGATAATTCTAATTACATTTTATTTAACCTAGTATGATCTGTCCTAATCAAATGGAGAACTAACTCCTACTTGCCCCCACAAGAAATGACATGATGATGACCTGTATGATAACTTCAAAAGATTATTTTCAGTACTCCTCATCCATTCGGTCCTAGTAGGACCTCAGCCACCTTCTAGAATCTGTGTGCTGTATGCAGCACTAGAAGGCTTCTTCAGAGAGGAGCTCAGTCACAGCAGCTTTATTTCCTGTAATTATTTCTTAATTGAGCACTTGCTTACTTTTACAGACTCACAGGCTTCTGGCTGCTGACCCTTCAGCTTGCAAACACTGTAAATCAGCAAAAATAGCATAATGAATGTTTGGTAGAGAGAGAAAGGAAAGCGACAGCGATGTATGTTAAAATCATAGAAATAAGACAGAGGTTAAGCTGGTAATGACAGTGAAGTGCTAAAAGACAGAAGGGAATTAACAGTGGTATGGACTAGCAGATTGTGAGGTGGTCCATATTTTAGCTTGCAAGGTGAAATATGGGATACCAACACTAGGGAGCCAGATTATTAATTTGTCCAACAAAGAACCAGTAATTTTATATAGGATGTTAAGATTCTAGAGACTACATTAAACACTCTTAGTTGCAGGCTGACATAAGTACATAAGTAGTGCCATACTGGGAAAGACCAAAGGTCCATCTAGCCCAGCATCCTGTCACCGACAGTGGCCAATCCAGGTCAAGGGCACCTGGCACGCTCCCCAAACGTAAAAACATTCCAGGACAAGTTATACCTAAAAATGCGGAATTTTTCCAAGTCCATTTAATAGCGGTCTATGGACTTGTCCTTTAGGAATCTATCTAACCCCTTTTTAAACTCTGTCAAGCTAACCGCCCGTACCACGTTCTCCGGCAACGAATTCCAGAGTCTAATTACACGTTGGGTGAAGAAAAATTTTCTCCAATTCGTTTTAAATTTACCACACTGTAGCTTCAACTCATGCCCTCTAGTCCTAGTATTTTTGGATAGCGTGAACAGTCGCTTCACATCCACCCGATCCATTCCACTCATTATTTTATACACTTCTATCATATCTCCCCTCAGCCGTCTCTTCTCCAAGCTGAAAAGCCCTAGCCTTCTCAGCCTCTCTTCATAGGAAAGTCGTCCCATCCCCACTATCATTTTCGTCGCCCTTCGCTGTACCTTTTCCAATTCTACTATATCTTTTTTGAGATACGGAGACCAGTACTGAACACAATACTCCAGGTGCGGTCGCACCATGGAGCGATACAACGGCATTATAACATCCGCACACCTGGACTCCATACCCTTCCTAATAACACCCAACATTCTATTCGCTTTCCTAGCCGCAGCAGCACACTGAGCAGAAGGTTTCAGCGTATCATCGACGACGACACCCAGATCCCTTTCTTGATCCGTAACTCCTAACGCGGAACCTTGCAAGACGTAGCTATAATTCGGGTTCCTCTTACCCACATGCATCACTTTGCACTTGTCAACATTGAACTTCATCTGCCACTTGCACGCCCATTCTCCCAGTCTCGCAAGGTCCTCCTGTAATTGTTCACATTCCTCCTGCGACTTGACGACCCTGAATAATTTTGTGTCATCGGCGAATTTAATTACCTCACTAGTTATTCCCATCTCTAGGTCATTTATAAATACATTAAAAAGCAACGGACCCAGCACAGACCCCTGCGGGACCCCACTAACTACCCTCCTCCACTGAGAATACTGGCCACGCAATCCTACTCTCTGCTTCCTATCTTTCAACCAGTTCTTAATCCATAATAATACCCTACCTCCGATTCCATGACTCTGCAATTTCTTCAGGAGTCTTTCGTGCGGCACTTTGTCAAACGCCTTCTGAAAATCCAGATATACAATATCAACCGGCTCCCCATTGTCCACATGTTTGCTTACCCCCTCAAAAAAATGCATTAGATTGGTGAGGCAAGACTTCCCTTCACTAAATCCGTGCTGACTTTGTCTCATCAGTCCATGTTTTTGTATATGCTCTGCAATTTTATTCTTAATAATAGCCTCCACCATCTTGCCCGGCACCGACGTCAGACTCACCGGTCTATAATTTCCCGGATCTCCTCTGGAACCCTTCTTAAAAATCGAAGTAACATTGGCTACCCTCCAGTCTTCCGGTACTACACTCGATTTTAGGGACAGATTGCATATTTCTAACAGTAGCTCCGCAAGTTCATTTTTTAGTTCTATTAATACTCTGGGATGAATACCATCAGGTCCCGGTGATTTACTACTCTTCAGCTTGCTGAACTGACCCATTACATCCTCCAAGGTTACAGAGAATTTGTTTAGTTTCTCCGACTCCCCCGCTTCAAATATTCTTTCCGGCACCGGTGTCCCCCCCAAATCCTCCTCGGTGAAGACCGAAGCAAAGAATTCATTTAATTTCTCCGCTACGGCTTTGTCCTCCTTGATCGCCCCTTTAACACCATTTTCGTCCAGTGGCCCAACCGACTCTTTGGCCGGTTTCCTGCTTTTAATGTATCTAAAAAAAATTTTACTATGTATTTTTGCTTCCAACGCTAATTTCTTCTCAAAGTCCTTTTTTGCCCTCCTTATCTCCGCTTTGCATTTGGCTTGGCATTCCTTATGATCTATCCTGTTACTTTCAGTTGGTTCTCTTCTCCACTTTCTGAAGGATTGTTTTTTGGCTCTAATGATTTCCTTTATCTTACTGTTTAGCCACGCCGGCTGACGTTTAGTCTTTTTTCCCTTTTTTCTAATACGTGGAATATATTTGTCCTGAACCTCCAGGATGGTGTTTTTAAACAGCATCCACGCCTGATGCAAGTTTTTTACTCTGCAAGCTGCTCCTTTCAGTCTTTTTTTCACCATTTTTCTCATTTTGTCGTAATCACCTTTTCTATAGTTAAACGCTAGCGTACTTGATTTCCTAGTTTCACTTCCTTCAATGCCAATATCAAAACCGATCATATTATGATCACTGTTATCAAGCGGCCCTCGTATCGTTACCCCCTGCACTAGATCATGAGCACCACTAAGGACTAAGTCTAGTATTTTTCCTTCTCTTGTCGGCTCCTGAACTAGCTGTTCCATGAAGCTGTCCTTGATTTCATTAAGAAATCCTATGTCCCTTGCGTGTACAGATGTTACATTAACCCAGTCTATATGCGGGTAATTGAAATCCCCCATTATTATTGTGTTGCCCAGTTTGTTTGCGTCCCTGATTTCCTTTAACATTTCCGCATCCGTCTGTTCGTCCTGGCCAGGCGGACGGTAGTACACTCCTATCACTATCCTTTTCCCCTTTGCACATGGAATTTCAATCCACAGTGATTCCAAGGAGTGTTTTGTTTCCTGCAGAATTTTCAATCTATTTGATTCAAGGCTCTCGTTAATATACAATGCTACCCCTCCACCAATCCGATTCACCCTATCACTACGATATAATTTGTACCCCGGTATGACAGTGTCCCACTGGTTATCCTCCTTCCACCAGGTCTCAGAGATGCCTATTATATCTAATTTTTCATTTAGTGCAATATATTCCAACTCCCCCATCTTATTTCTTAGGCTCCTGGCATTCGCATATAGACATTTCAAACTATGTTTGTTGTTCCTAAGTACATCATGCTTAGTACTTGACAGTATTAATTGGCAAAAAACAGTTCTTCTTTAATAACACACATAGGGGTGAATTCTATATATAGTGCTGAAAAAAAAAGCGCAATTCTATATACTGCGCTTAAAGGTAGGCACAGTTTATAGAATAGCACTTATGCTAACTGAAACATGGCGCAAATGTGTGGACCTAAATTGGGCGTATATCCCCATATTCAATAACAATGTATGTAAATGCAGTCCTTTTTACTGTAGCAGGTAAAAAAAGGCTGAAAATAGCCATAGCCATGTGGTAAGATTGCTCTTACCACATGGCCATGAGAGGGGGAGTAGCTGCAGGGGCTGTTTTTCCCACATGCTAGGGCCCTTTTTACCGCAGTGGGTAAAAAGCCCCCCAAAATGGCCATGTGACATGGAGCACTTACCACCACCCACAGAGGTGGTGTTAAGGGCTCCAGTGGTAACCCGGCGACATGGGTGTAGTTTGGGGGGGGCAAGGAACTGAGCTGCCATACTATCCTCCAATCCCCAGAGCCACCGGCAGCCTCTCTGAGAAAGCAGCACGCACGCTGCTTTAGACCTGCCCCCAGAAGCTTTTCTTTCTCCTTCAACTTCCTGTTCCCACGTAGGCGGGAAGCTGTAGGAGAGAGAAGGGCTTCCAGGGCAGGTCTATAGCAGTATGCGTACTACTTTCACTGAGGCTGCCGGCGGCTCAGGGGATTGAAAGACTGGGAGGGGGGGGGGTGATACAGGGCGCCACTGGAAGACTCCAGTGCTGTGGTGGCGGCGGTGGGGGTGGGGGGGCTCGAAGGAGATCAAGAGAGATACAGGCGGGCTTGGGTGGGAAGGGTAAAAACAATTAGATGGGGTGAGTAAGAGAGAGAGATGGAGAAGGAGCAGAAGATGGATGGGACGGGGTGGGGGTGTGGGGGGAGGGAGAGAGAGCAGAAGATGTATGGTAGGGGGTGAGTGGGAGGGAGAAGGAGCAGAAGATGGATGGGACTAGGGGTGTGGGGGGAAGGGGAACAGAGAAGAAGATGAGTGGGACTTGGTGGGAGAGGGATAGGGAGCAGAAGATGAATGGGACTAGAGGGTTTGGGGGAGCGAGAGGGAGCAGAAGATGGATGGGACTAGAAGGTGTGGGGAGGGAGAAGGAGCAGAAGATGGATGCAACTAGGGGTGTGGAGGGAAGGGGAACAGAGCAGAAGATGTGTGGGACATTTTGGGAAAGGAAGACAACAAGAGGAGAGAGAAGAAATGAAAAAGCCAACCTGGAAAAGAATTTAGAAGACTGACACATGGAAAGTGTGACCAGCCCAATCAGAAAAATAAAAGTGCTCAGACAACAAAGGTAGAAAAGAAAAAAAGTATTTTTATTTAATATTTTTTAAAGATTGAGATGTGCCTGCTTTGTGAAATGTACATTTTTTTTTTAGTTTTATGTTTTGCAGAGTACAGGAGAAAAAAACATTTCTGTTTCTCTCTTACCAGTATTGCCCTGCTTGTAGAGTCTGGCTTTCTTGGGTGGAGGGTCCTCCATTTCAGTTCTTGTCTGAATGGTATATATATATATATATATATATATATATATATATATAAAATCCCCCCCTCAAACGTTCTGAAGCTCACTCCGTGGCAGTGAAGCACTGAACTCCTATACTCTTTGTAGGCTAGGCTATGAGGACCACTCACCCTCACTCATAGACCCGCCCTCAGCCACGCCCCATCTGCAAATAAAAAGCAACCTCAACGTTCTAAGCTTTGTGGCTTCAGGGTTTGTAAGTTCGAAGCTCTGTAACCACTTTTACAAACCATCTAACTCTGCCCCGCCCTCACGTCAAAACGTTATGACGTCGGGGGCGGGTCATAATGACCACAACTACACTAAGCTAGGAAGCCCATTGCTTGATCTCTCTTTTCACTCCCCAACGCAGCCGTCATTCCCATACACTGTAAACCAAGCACGTATCGCCCCCCCCCCCCAAAATCCAAACCCCCCCTCTCTCACAGATGCCCGTGCACGTCACCCCCCTCCAAAAACGCCAACCCACTGCCATCTCTCTCTCACACATGCCTCCACCTCCGCTCCCCGACATAGGCCCCGCCCATCCAAAATCGGCAACCCCCCCTCTACTACCCTCCACTCCTCTTACCGGAGTCTCAGCCGCAGAAGTGAAGGGCAAGGTAGTTCGGAGATTTTGCTGCCTTCCGTTCTGTTCGCTATGACTCTGTGCCCTGATTGTCTGGTCCTGCCCTCATTTCCTGTTTCTGCAAGAGCGGGACCAGACAATCAGGGCACAGAGCTCATAGCGAACAGAACGGATTAAGGCCCTTCACTTCTGCGGCTGGGACTCCGGTAAGAGGAGGGGAGGGTAGTAGAGGGGGGTTGCCGATTTTGAAGGGGGGGCCGACGTGCATGTACCGGGGATGGGCGGGGCCTATGTTGGGGAGCGGAGGACCTTGCTAGCGCCCGTTTCATTTGTGCCAGAAACGGGCCTTCATTACTAGTATATATATATATATATATATATATATACTGGCTTCATGTGTTCCAGGCTTGTGTGTGTGTTTTGAATAACTATAATGAATATGTATAAGATGTATGCAAATGAATATGCTAATGTGCCACGCCCCACCCTTCCCCCCACAAATGAAACTGTCAAACTACACCCATGCCCGACGGTAACCTGGCAGTGTGCAGCGATGTCCGATTACCGCCAGGTTAACGCTGCACTAGGAAAAAAAATTTCCCACAGCACCAGAAATGGCGCCTGCTCCTGCTAGAACTACCACAGGTGGCCACATTAGGCCGGCGGTAGTTCCATTTTAGTGTGTGGTAAGCCTGCGTTGGGCTTACCGCCGCTTTGTAAAAGGCCCCATTAAAGTTTTACTTAAAACACATCTGTTTCAGTCAGCTTTTACTAGCTAAACCTTTTATTTTTCTAATTGTTGGACTGCTTTAATCTTGGCAGGGGCGTAGCCAGATTTCGGTGGGAGGGGGGGTCCAGAGCCTGAGGTGAGGGGGCACATTTTAGCCCACCCAGGGCGCTGCCAACCCCCCCCCCCCCCCCCCCGCCATTGCCGACACCCCGCCGCCATTGCTGACCCCCCTGCCATTGCTGCCCCCCCCCCCCGCCGCCGCCGCCACCACCAACTTTGATCCCCCCTGCCGAAGACCCTCTCGACCCCCCTCCCGCCGCCAACCCTCCCCAGCCGTCGCCTACCTTTGCTGGTGGGGGACCCCAACCCCCGCCAGCCGAGGTCCTCTTCTTCCTTCATTCTGTTTCTGAGTCTGACGTCCTGCAAGGAAGAAGAGGACCTCGGCTGGCGGGGGTTGGGGTCCCCCACCAGCAAAGGTAGGCGATGGCAGGTTGAGGGTGGGTTGGCGGCGGGTCGAGAGGGTCGTCGACAGGGGGGTCCAGGGCCAAATCTACGGGGGCCCAGGCCCCCATGGCCCCACGTAGCTATGCCCCTGGCCTTAGGATCCTGTGAGATGCAGTGGGACTAGGTTTATTGTTTTATTATTTACCTGTCTCTGCTTTTCCTTGTTTATACTGCAGTTTTCCTAGACACATTGTGTTCTATTGTACATTAGAGATTTTGATATATGTAAATCGCTTTGATGGCATTGCCCTAGGCGATCAATCAAATAAATGCAAGCTTGAACCTTGAACCTTGAAGGACTCAATCTGTGCCCAAGGTCACACCAGAGAACAGGAGAATTAGAAATAGAATAGAGTCACAGGGACATAAAGGGCAAGCTTCCATATAAGGCGCCCAAATATTCACACAGTAAAATTTCCGCCTAAGCGTATTCTATAAGCAGCGTCTAGATTTAGGCGGGCTATATCGAATACACTTAGTTGAAATCCCAGTGCCTACAACTACATGCCTTCATTTACACCAATGAAAATGTGCCGTAAATCCCTGCAGGTAAATTCTATAACTACACACGTAAATTTGGGAACGCCCACGAAATGCCCATAGCTTCACCCTTTTGAACTGCTCGCATTACAATTTAGGCACAGTCAGTGCTTTTTTTGTAGGAAAAAAGGTACCGGTACTCATTATGGGCGGGGCCACCACCTATGACTCCGCCCTGATAGTCACACCCATGTTAGCCACACCCCTTATACCGACCATGGCGCATATAAACAGGCATCATTGATAGCTCTTCCCTCCTCCTCCTCCCCCCCAGTCCCTACCCACTAGCAGAATGGCAGGCATACACAGTGTTATTTGAAAATCAGGTAAACTCGAGTCGAAAGAGACAGTGGAATGAATGACCAAGGCACATTCGATACCAAGCTAAAAACAGCAAACATTACAGCAACAGGTGAAAAAAAAGAATGGTGTGTTCCACCTAGGTTCTGAAATAAATACGCACACACACAATCATTTCATGCAGTGGCGTACCAAGGGGGGGGGGCGGTGGGGGCGGTCCGCCCCGGGTGTCAACGGGTGGGGGGGGGTGCTCAGCTCCATCCATCCGGCAGCTATGTGGTGTAGCGCCTCGCGTCTGCGCTGCTGTAAAAGAAGAAAATCGCCTCGTCGGCACTTCCCTTACTCTCTCTCTGTCCCGCCCTCTGATGTAACGTCCTATTTCCTCGAGGGCGGGACAGAGAGAGTAAGGGAAGGGCCGATGAGGCGATTTTCTTCTTTTACAGCAGCACAGAGGCGCCGGGTGGACGAAGCTCGTAAGACAGGTGGGGATTGGGACTGGGGGGTGCCGTGTCGCCTGGGTTGGGGGAGTCACGCCGGGGGTGGGGGGTGCCGTGCAGCCCTGTAGCCGGGGGGGGGGGAGGGGGTGCACGCAGCAGCGATCCGCCCCGGGTGGAAGTGAACCATGGAATGCCACTGATTTCATGTTTTCATTTTGTGCTAATTTGCCTTTTCACATTAATTGTCATCCACAATTGCAGCTCATTACAACCTCAGGTCAATGGTAGAAGTAAATCAAGCAGTCATTCAAAGGATCAAGGAACTCCAAAAAGCCGTCTAGAAAGGCAAACTAATTAGCGAGTTAACTAACACACTGCGCTTTTAATACATGATCAGCTCTCAAGAACCTTAAAAATACAGTTTATATTCCTGCCTTGCTCCACCTTGCTGAAGCTACACAACACATGCAAAGCACAAAACCTGCACCTTACCTTGTCTAAAAGCACTCAACTACTCACGCTTTTCCCTAAAAGTTACGAAAACTTGAAGTTTAAGAAGAAGGGCGCGCGGCTGCCGAGGAACAGCCCTGTTCCTCACCTGGGTCAGCGTTATGCCAGCCATCTTTGGTCGCCAGGTGCAAGGCTTACAGTAGGCTAGATAGGCTCTCTTCCACTCCACTCTCTATTTACCCGAAGTCGCAGTGGAGAACCGGCGGGCGGAGGCAGTGAAAGCAGCAAGCAGGCAGGCTCGCCTCCGTCCTTTGCTTCCTTGCCCTCTCAGCGTCCCGCCCTCGCGGAAAGGAAATGACATCAGAGGAAGGCGGGACGCTGAGAGGGCAGGGAAGCGAAGGACGGAGGCGAGCCTGCCTGCTTGCAGCTTTCACTGCTGCCGGTTCACCGCTGCGACTTCGGGTAAATAGATTTCCAGGGGGCAAAACGGAAGGTCGGAAAAAAAAGGTGCTGGTATGCTGTACCGGCACAAAAAAAGCACTGGGCACAGTTCATTACAGAATGTGCTTAGCGAGTTGTGTGTGTAAATTCTAATTATTACCAATTAATGCTCATTATTGCTTGTTAAGTGCTGTTATCAGCCAATTAAGTTACGCATGCTGTTATAGAATGCACCTGAATTTTGGCGCACATCTCTAGGCGCACTATATAGAATCCAGCAGAAAGTGACTTACCCAAGGTTACACACAAAGTCAATGGTGGAGCTGGGATTGAAACTCTCCTGACATGAAGTTAATGTTCTTAAGCCCAAGATTCAGAGGTGGACTGACTATTCTGGCAACCGGGCAGTGCCCGAGGGCCCAGAGGCTCTGCTGGGTGGCCTGCTTCCACCACCGCCGCACACTACAGCCCTCCTCCTGGGGCCCTGGTGGTCTAATGGCTGTTGCCGTTATTCTCTTCAGCACCACCATGTTAAAAATGGCTGCTCACTACCACAGGAAGTCTCGGCAGCCATTTTGAAAAGACGGCGCCAGGCAGACTAGCAACAACAGGCTGGCAGGAAAGAGTGGGGTTCTTTCCTGCCCCCGAAGAAGCCACTAGATCATCAAGGCCCTTCAAGATGGGGGGGACGGTAGTGTGTGTGGGAGGGTGGTGGTAGTATGTGGGGGTGGCAGTAGTGTGTGTTTAGGACAGCAGTAGTGTGGGGGAGGCAGTGGTAGCATGGGCGGTGTTGGGGGGGCCGAGCACTCTCACTTCCTGGGGGCCCAGAGTACTCTCAGTCCGCCCCTGCCAAAATCACACCTCTCTCCTGATAAATTCTTTGCACACAGGCACACACACTTCATAAGCAACTCAATATCCTAAGACATATTGCAAATGGATTTACTGTTGCATTTATAAACAACCTTCGGGTAATGGCCAGCGCAAGTTGTCCGGGCCATCAAAAACACATCAGCTCCACTCAGCAGAAGCAGCCTGCTGTCGGAGAAGATGTTCAGATCATACACAAATGCACCTTTGCTGAATAAGTTATTATCTCTCAGATTCTGCAGCCAGTCAAACACAGAATACCGTCAAGGAAGCTAAGAATCGAAAGATAATTTGTGATATAAAAGAGTCCAGATGTATTGTTACTCAAAGATGTACTGAAATGATCTCCGAGCACGCTCAGGGACTGGCAGTAAAAGCACTGAAACTGAGAGTCTCTGAGAATGCTTAGGATAAACAGTGAAGGAACTGGGGTGTCACTGAAATAGCTCTGGGAACAGACTGGCACTAACTTCCTAATTCTACATTGGGACGGGCCAGGGGCAGACTGACAGTGATTGGGGTTCTAGGGCAGTAAAGGTCATTGGGGCCCCCCTGGCCACTGCCCACCACCCCACTGCTGCACCGCCGCCTCTCTCCTTCACATTACAGCCCCCCCCCCGCCACAATTGCCGCCCCTCCTCCCACACACTACAGACTCCTGCCTGAGCCAAAGTGGGTCCTATCTTGAAGGGCCCTGGTGGTTAGTGGCTTCTACAGGGGCAGGAAAGAAGCTCACACTTTCCTGCCTGCTGTCGCTACTGTGTCTGGGGCTGGTGCCGCTGTGTTTTTAAAATGGCTGCTGAGACTTCCTGTACTGGTCTCGGAAATCTAGGCAGCCATTTTTAAAACATGGTGGCTCCAAGCAGAGTAGTGATAGTGGGCAGGAAAAAGTGGGATTCTTTCCTGCCCCCACAGAGGCAGGGCCCTTCAAGGTAGGACCACCAGGGAGGGCTGTAGTGTGCATTGACCGCGCAACCGGGCAGAGCCTCTGGGCCCTCTGGCACTGCCTGGTTGCCTGAGTGGTCAGTCCACCCCTGGGTCGGGCACTTATTTTAACTTTAATTTAATTTAACATGTACATGCATATTCCTCTTTACCTTTAAGTTCAAGGTGGATTACATCATAAAATAACATAAACAAATTTACATTAAAAAAAAACAAGAGAAACCAAACCAGCCCAATACATTCCTTTCATATTTCTCCATCTTACTTAAAATAAAATCCCACTAAAACAATAAACCATTCTATTCCCTTCAATCAATTTAATTCAGCAACAAATACTATGTTTTCAAATACTGTTTAAATAGCTTATAGGAGGAAACCATTCTAAGGGCCCAGTTTACTAAGGTGCGCTAGCGTTTTTAGCACGTGCTAAAAATTAGCGCGTGCTAACCATGTAGACACCCATAGGAATATTATGGGCATCTACACAGTGCACCCTAAAAACACTAACACTCCTCTAGCGCAGTTTAGTAAACAGGACCCTAAGTTGTACCCTTAAAGAATTCCACCAAGTAGGACAATAATCTATAAGGCATACTTCTGTATGTAAATAGAAGAGAAGCTCTCAGTGGTATTCTGTGTGTATGGCAAAGGGGTTAGGGCTGTAGACCCTCCATGCAAGGGATGTGGATTTGATTCCCGCTATGGGTTTTGCTACTTACTGTTTTTGTGGGGGAGTAGACTAATGGCTAGTGCAGTAGGCTTTGATTCTGGTGACCTGGGTTCATTTCCCACTGCAGCTCCTTGTGACCTTGGGCAAGTCACTCAACTCTCCATTGCCCCAGGTACAAAAGCTCAGATGGTGAGCCCTCTAGGGACAGAGAAAGTACCTGCATATAATGTGTACAGCGCTGTGTACATCTAGTAGAAATGAATAATGTATTTTATAAACCAGCCAAACTTTAGACGTGGCTTATAGAATATCGCTTATGCAGGTATTCTTTGACGCCAATAGAAAAAATCTTTTAGGGCGGTAAAGGCTGTGAACTGGGCAGGTAGTTGTCTAGACAAATCCACTTTACTTAAACTATTTCTAACAATGATTTAACCAATCTGCTTTACATGATTGGTGTCTACCATTTCCTGGACCAGTCTTGTCCTTCTCCCACTAGAACATTAATCAATATCCCTCTATTCCTTTTTGCATTTAAATACTGTGATTAAGTCATTCCTCAAACTTCTCTAGGATAAAATCCCTCTGCCAACATTTCAGGCTGTGCTGATTCCTAAAATAATAGGCATTAACAGCTCCATATTCATAAAAATAAAGTAACTTTGAAAATTATGGCAAATAAATGCAGTCTGCCCATTTACACCAATATCTTAGCTCTACAAACCCTTCCTCTTACTCAGAGTTCTTCTGTATTTGTGTTCTTCAGTTTAGATGTCATTCTAAATTTAGATGTGTCACTGTTTTATTGTAAACCACATTGAACCAAAATTTACTTTTTGGATACTATAGGATATAAGAATAAATAAATAAATAAATTCTTATCTATACCACTTGAATTGTAAGGCTCTTCAATAATCCATCACTCTTTTTATAAAGCGAATTCCTTAGATTACTCTTGAATGAGTCAGCACTCAAGAAAAAGACCTTGGTGTCATTGTGGACTAATACGCTGAGGTATGGTAGGAGTGGATAAACATGTCCTGCTGCAGTATGTGCAGCCTGTTTCACTCCTTCTGTGTGTGTTTGAGACTAAGAAATTAGTTACTTTTTCCATTAAAGACCTGATTGAAGAGCCAAACTTTCACCTGCTTCTTGAAGTAGAGATTGTCTTGTGTTAAGCGGAGCCTTTCAGGGAGTGCATTCCAGAATGTGGGGGCTACTCTGAAGAAGGCTTGCTTGCGGGTATCATATCATGTAATGTCTTTTGGAGAGGGCATGGTTAGGGATACCCCTTGGGAGGACCTCAGTGTCCTTAGAGTTGGACTTTTCCTCCAGGAACTTGTCCAAACCTTTTTAAAACCCAGATATGCTAACCGCCGTCACCACATCCTCTGGCAACGAGTTCCAGAGTAGTAATGGCGGTTAGCGTATCTGGGTTTAAAATAGGTTTGGACAACTTCCTGGAGGAAAAGTCCATCTCCAAGGACACTGGGGACACTCAATGAAATTGTATGGAAATACTTTTAAATCTTTGAGTGAAAAAATATTTCTTATTTGTTTTAAAAGTATTTCCATACAATTTCATTGAGTGTCCTCAGGTCTTTGTACTTTTTGAATGAGTGAAAAAGCGATTCACCTCCACCCGCTCCATACCACTCAGGGTTTTGTAGACCTCAGTCATATCTCCCCTCAACCGTCTCATTTCCAAGCTGAAGAGTCCTAACCTCTTTCTTTAGCCTTTCCTCATATGGGAGCAATTCCACCCCCTCTATTATTTTGGTCACTCTTCTTTGAACCTTTTCTAATTCCATTATATCTTTTTTGAAATATAGTGACCAGAATTGAACGCTATACTCAAGGTGAGCTCGCACCATGGAGCGATACAGATGCATTATAATATTCTTGGTCTTATTTTGTATCCCTCTCCTACTAATTCCTAGCATCCTGTTTGCTTTTTTGGCTGCCGCCACACACTTTATAAAATAATGCTCAGCGCTCATTTTTTTCAGCACTGTTTACAGAATCTAGTCCTAAATGTCATCTGTCATTTGGATTTGCTTCTAGTCCAGCTTACAGCCTTGTGACTTGTAGACTCAGATTCGAGAGCTTCTGCGGCTTTGGCTGCTTGCAAGTCCAGATTCAAGCCTGTGTTTCTCCAAGGCTAGCTACTGCTCCACCAATGATCTACAGGATGTAGCCTGTACCGACTTCTCTCCACCACACATCACTGGAATAACTGCCCTAATGCAATTTCAGCCTAGCTTACTTCCCATAAATTAAAGTTAAACCCAAGAGTCTGAAGCCATTTGCTTTGGTAGAAAGAAGTCATCTCCAGCACCAGCCCCCTCTATTATGGGAACATCTATCCTGCTGAGAAGCACCCTAGACTCTAATTTGGACATCAGATGACACATATTTTCTATTTATTTACGCAATTTTCAAATACAAATCAAGCAGTACGCTTGTACAGCAGTAGAGCACCAATAAAGCAAATAAAACATAGAAATGTCACCAACATAAGAAAAATCAACATCGGAACTCCATCCAGATCATCAGAACAGGGGGTTTCAAGAATTTACAAAGGGAGGTCAACACAAGAAATAATATAAAAGAAAAGAAACCTAAAACCTTCCATCTTATGCTCAGGTCATATTCAGGAGCTTAATCTGCACTGTTGGACAACCCAGCAGGTGAACTCTTGGTGGCCAAAAGATCTGACAATTGGGAAGGCACAAAAATATATATTTTTGAGAATTAAATCTTACTACACATCTAGGGTGGAATTCAATAAATGGCACCAAAATCCACGCTAAGGGACCCTTTTACTAAGCTGCAGTAAAAGGGGCCCTGTGCTAGTGGCAATGACAGTTTTTGCCGCATAGGGTAAAAAGGCTCCCCCCCCCCCCCAAAAAAAGAAATGGCCATGCGGTAAGTTCGCATTTGCCTTGTAGTCATTTCAGGGGAGCAATAATGCACCCATTGAGGTGGTGGTAAGGGCTCCCACGCTAACCCGGCAGTAACCAGGCAGCGATTACTGCTGGGTAACCCCCTGTGATATTCATTTTACAAAAATTCCAGCAGCACTGGAAATGCCGCTCGCTGGGGGGGGGGGGGGGTGGAACTACCTCTGGCGACCACGTTGGGCTGGTGGTAGTTCCGGGTTGCTGCACAGCAAGCCTGTGGTGAACTTGCCGCTCTTTTTAGTAAAAGGGCCCCTATGATAGCGTTCTGTAAAGGGCGTTCTGCACAGAGTGCCCTTTGCAGAATATTAGTTTAGTGCGAATCTTGCGCCTGACTTTGGGCATCACATTTACACTTGCTGAAAACCTGGTTTAAATGTTGTTGTACAACTAATGAGCATGTAAATGCCCTTATTCTATAACATCACACCTAATTTCTGGGAATGCCCCTGTCCCTCTTGCGTCCCTCCTTTTGAGTTGCAAGCTATAAAATTTAGGCACACATTTTAGAGAATAGGACACAGGGCAGATTCCACGTCAAACCAAATGAATGTTAATTAATACCAATCATTGATTGTTAATGACTCTGTGAGGGGGTCTCCAGAAATCAGCCCCTCTCCCATAAGAACATTCCCTCCAATAGCCTAGACCAGTGGCGTAGCCAGAAGGCAATTTTTGGGTGGGCCAACAGGTTGGATGGGTGGGCACTAGAGTTGCCAACTTTTTTGAAAAAGAAAAAAACAGCAAACCTGATGCACCCATGCTCTGTCCCTACCCCACTCCCCATAACTTCAATGAGGATTGCAGTGCAGGCTTCAGTGGCTGCAGGCCAATTTAGAGCTAAGGGAAGTACAATAGACTGCACTATTCAGCCCCACTGAGCCATGGTCCTCCAACACATATATGGTATTGAAGCCAAACACATTCTGCATCCAGAGAACCTCCTGGCCCTCCACCAACAATGGATACAGAGCACAGCAAGAACAATTCTCCATAAAACTCATCATATAAAGAAATTTTGTTTTCTAGTGTAATCTCAATTACAGACATATTATAAATTAACTTAAAAAAAATCTATAAAACAAAAGTCACTCAGAACCTTGAGCAAATCTACCATGCCAACACTAACTTCCAAAAACAAAGATCCTACCTAAGAAAAAGAAGTGCCTTAAATATTATAGTAGGGCCCTAAAATACAAATACATTTATCAGGAAAGCTGAACAAGCCAAATTACTACAGAATGCTACATGGAAACTTCATGCTAACAGAATACCTCAGTCACACACACAAGACACAAATGCCAAATACAGAATAAGTGACCACAAACTCTAGAAATATAAATTAAATGGAAACCCCAAGAAACTAGACCTTGCATGTAGTACAACACCAGAGAAACAAGAAAGAAAGGCATTTGCTCCTGTGCAAAATATAAAGATGGCACATGCCAGGGATGGTGTTAGGGGATGCAACTAGGGCAATTGTGCTTGGTTCCTTGGCCAGAAAAAGCCTGCATGCTGGAAGCTGAAGGCGCAGCCTGGTAATGGACTTTGGGGTCTTTTCCTAGATTTCTTTCCTGGACCCCAGCCATGTTTACCATCAACTTTGGCAAGATGTACATTCCAAATCCAACATATTATATTCACAACATTGAAAATAAAATATTTTTTTAATACCTTTTTGTTGTCTGGTCATTTTTTCTCAAATCATATTGGTCCCAGTCTCTGGTTTCTGCTTCCCTCTGTCTTCTCTTAACTCACTTGCCAGGGTCTCCTATTTGACATTTCTTCTTTCTTCATGTCCATCATCCATCTCTGTTTTCCTATATTTCCTTGTTCATTATCTCCCCTGTGTTCATATCCCCTCATCCATCATCATTCCTCTGTGCACCTATGCACCCCATGCCCAGCATATCCCTTCTGCGTTCCTATTCTCTCCCTTGTCTGGTATCTCCCCCCCCCCCCCCCCCGTGTCCATATATCCCCCTCTCCAGTGTGCAGCATTTTATCTCTATTCCATATCCCCGCCCCCCCCCTTGGTCAGGCATTACCCCTCTGTGCCCATGTGCTATCCCCATACAGCATCTCACATTTGTGTCCCTGTCCCCATGCTCCCACCTAATGCCCATCATCTCCCTTCTGTATCTGTATACTTCCCTATGTCCCCTTTCTCCCTCCTCCACACCAATGTGTCCCTCTCCTCTCTGATCCCACCCCCCAACCAGCTTCTCTTCCTCTCTTTCCTTCCCCTTATGCATCTGGCTGTTTCTCCCTGCATCTCTCTCCCTTCCCTCTGCATATCCAGCACCTCTCCTTCAGCCCCCCCCCCACACGTCCAGCATCTCTCTCCCTTTCATCCAGCCCCCCTACATGTTCAACCCTCTGCATATCCAGCACTTCTCCCCTTTCCCTCCACCCCCCCTGCATATCCAGCACCTCTCCCCTTCCTTCCACCCCACCTATATATCCAAAACCTCTCCCTTCCCTCCAACCTCCCCTCTGCAAATCCAAAACCTCTCCCCTTCCCTCCAACCTCCCCTCTGCAAATCCAAAACCTCTCCCCTTCCTTCCAACCTCCCCTCTGCAAATCCCAAAACCTCTTTCCTTCCTTCCAACCTCCCCTCTGCAAATCCCAAAACCTCTCCCCTTCCTTCCAACCTCCCTTCTGCAAATCCCAAAACTTCTCTCCCTTCCCTCCAACCTCCACTCTGCAAATCCAAAACCTCTTCCCTTCCCTCCAAACTCCCCTCAGCAAATCCAAAATCTCTTCCCTTCCCTCCAAACTCCCCTCTGCAAATTCCAAAACCTCTCCCCTTCCTTCCAACCTCCCCTCTGCAAATTCCAAAACCTCTCCCCTTCCTTCCAACCTCCCCTCTGCAAATTCCAAAACCTATCCCCTTCCTTCCAACCTCCCCTCTGCAAATCCAAAACCTCTCCCCTTCCCTCCAATCTCCCCTCTGCAAATCCCAAAACCTCTCTCCCTTCCCTCCAACCCTCTGCCCCTGGCAAGTCCAGCACCCTTCTGTTCCCTCCCCTCCCTGCCTCCCCTTACTGGGCCAGGACGCAGCACCCCACTGACTTCCTCACCCTCTCCCACCCCTGCCGCAGCGCTTCATTTAATGTTGTCAGCGCCTGCTGTTACAGTTTCCCACCCCCGCGGCGGCGCTTTACACTTTACCTAACAGCAACGCTACAGATGCAGCGCTGACGTCCGAGTCCGACGTCCTGCTCCAGGGCCTTCCACGCTGATGTAACTTCCTGTTATGGAGGCGGGACGCGGAAGGCCCCGGAGCAGGACGTCGGACTCGGACGTCAGCGCTGCATCTGTAGCGTTGTTGTTAGGTAAAGTGTAAAGCGCCGCCGCGGGGGTGGGAAACTGTAACAGCAGCGCCGACAACATTAAATGAAGCGCTGCGGCAGGGGTGGGAGACGGTCACAATAAGGATCTGCTTCTGGGCGGGCGGGCCTGAGGCTAAACTGGGTGGGCCTGGGCCCATCCAGGCCCACCCGTAGCTACGTCCCTGTCCTAGACCATCTTAAGAACATGAGATCCGCCCTGGGAGGAGATGAGCTAGGAGGGGTGGAGTCAATACCTGGGAAGTTTAAAAGACAGGGCTAGGCTGAGGGTAAGGAGGCCCAGGGAAGGAAGAAGTGAAGTCCCAGTCTATGTCCTGCCTGAATACGTCTAGTTGCTGTGGCCTGGCTAAGGTAAGCCAACCTTGTGCTTTTGTTAAGACTCAAAAACTTTGCTGAGGTCTGGCTGGAGCCACACCTGGATTTCTGAGGGAAAACAAGAACTGTAGGCTATGTTTGGGGCGTGGCAACCCCAGCAGTCACAACTTGTGTTAGATCTGCCGCTAGAGGCCTGCTTAATAACTGTGTTTTCTAAACCGCATAAGTTTATCCATGCAATGACTTGGGCCCTGTGAAGGAACAGTCCCGGGAGTTTTGTAAATAAATAAATATTTTGTGTTCATACATTTTGTCTGTCTGGCTGCGTTATTTCTCCGGCCCACACCCAACCCTCGCTCAGGGTCTCACAGGCTCATTAACTGATTAGTTTACGTGCAGATCTGGGATCCATGCCTAAATTTGCATGCCCAACTTTGGGCAACCATGTAGAATTTGGGGGGGGATGAAGGGCAATTCTATAAAGGTCACCCAAATTTGGTGCCAAAATGCAGGGCACTGAGCATAATTTCTATAACAGCATCTGGGTACCCAGATTCCATTATAGAACGTAAGTCTGCATTTATCACCAACATTTAGGAGCTATCACTTATGCCATGTAAAAGGCAGGAGTGAATGTGAATAGGTAACTTATAGTATTCTATAAGCTACATGCTGTAAGCCCATGTCCCGCCCATGTGTGCACCTCCTTGTAGAATACCTCTTAGCCCCAACCGGCATTAGTATTGTATCTACTGTTCCCTCTGTGCTGAGCGGGAGTCTTCCACCTACAGTCCTACAGTGGGTGGTTCTGTTTCACTATCACATTTTCAATACTGAGGGACAAGCAAGCTCTGCAGGACTCCAGAGAACCTACCTGTCCCTAGAGATTGAAAACATAATACTGAAGCCCCACCTTCTACTGGTAGCAATGCGGCTGGAGGACTCCAGCTCTCTTTAAAGGGAACAGTGATTGTATCATCTTACCACACAAATGACGTTTACAATTAGAAGTAAAGATTATAGAATGAGGGTATTATTTATTTATTTATTTATTTGTTTGTTTGTTTGTTTCATTTGTATCCCACATTTCCCCACCTATTTGCAGGCTCAATGTGGCTTACATAATGCCGTAATGGCGATTGCCATTTCCAGATTGAGAAATACAAAATGGTTCTTAAGTGACAGAGTAGATTAAGCAATCAAGTGTAGCGAGTTCATTTCTGGCATGAGAAATAGAGTGGTATTGCTTTAGAGTTCATGAGTGACAGGGAAAGTTAAGCAATCAAGTGTAGAGAGTTCATTTCTGGAATGAGAAGTAGAGTGGTATAACGATAAAGTTCATTAGTGCCAAAGTACAGTTAAGCAATCCAGTGCCGAGAGTTCGGTTTTGTCCAGTTCTGGTATGGGTTTCGTTGTCTGGTATTTAGGATGGATCATTGTGGTATGCCTTTTCGAACAAGTTGGTTTTTAATAACTTTCGGAAGTTTGTTAGGTCGTGTATCGTTTTGATGGCAGTCGGCAGGGCATTATAGGAGAAATTAAGAAAACATAAACCCATATTGGGTTTAACAAAGAAATCTTTTTTCCTACTATATAAAATTGCATTGCTTTGCTCTTTGCTGTAACTAAAAGATTGTTCAGCCCTTGCTACAAGCATTAGTCCTCATTTGTCTCGATTATGGCATTGCCTTGTTCTCAGGGTTATGAAAGACTTCATTTAGACGTTTACAACTGATAGAAAATAATGCTTACAAAACCAATCATGTAACTCTGCTTGTGGAAGGTAATTTTAAAGGGGACACCTAGTTTATCTTTTTTGGTTCAATTTCGTGTATTGAAATTTTCAGAATAGGTGCCTACTGAGATGTTATAGTATAAAGATACATAGGTGTATATGTGGGGAATTCTGGTAGGAACCTATTTTATGCAGGAATGTTGGGGTATGAGACCCCGAGGACGAGCTGGGCCCGGACATGAGAAATAACATCACTGGACAGCAGGAACAAAGATCAAAAGCTAGTTATTTATTTACATGGATCCCAGGCTTGTTATCTTATGGGGCCAGGTTACAGCACAGGTAATCTCTGCAGTTCAAGAATACAGTTCTTATAGTTTATTTTCATATACCCTCGGGCCTGTTTCTTCACAGAGCCTGAGGCATAGAATAGGGAAAAACCTCGTTAGGTTTGGCAAACAGTAGTAAGCCATCTCTGACAGCTGTCTCAAACACAGTCATAGTAGCGTGGAGGGGAATAATCGAATGGGGGCGCCCATCTCTAAGGGCACCCATATCTAAGGACAGCACCATGAAGGGGCAGGGGAAACCCGTATTATCGAAACAAGATGGCCGTCCATCTTTCGTTTCAATAATACAGTCGGGGACGCCCAAATCTTGACATTTAGGTTGACCTTAGAGATGGCCGCCCTTAGAGATGGCCGACCTTGGTTTTCGTCGATAATGGAAACCAAAGACGTCCATCTCAAAAACAGCTAAATCCAAGCCATTTGGTCATGGGAGGAGCCAGCATTTGTAGTGCACTGGTCCCCATCACATGCCAAGACACCAACCGGGCACCCTAGGGGGCACTGCAGTGGACTTCACAAATTGCTCCCAGGTGCATAGCTCCCTTACCTTGGGTGCTGAGCAACCCAACCCCCCCCCCCCTCCAGGTTTGCCTGCCTGAAGTACACTGCACCAACTACAACTGTTCCAGGGACCTGCATACTGCTGCGATGGACCTGAGTATGGCATTTGAGGCTGGCAAAAAAAGTATTTGTAACATGTTTTTTTATGGTGGGAGGGGGTTAGTGACCACTGGGGGAGTAAGGGGAGGTCATCCCCGATTCCCTCCGGTGGTCATCTGGTCAGTGTGGGCAACTTTTTGAGGCTTGGTCGTGAAACAAAATGGACCAAGTAAAGTCAGCCAAGTGCTCGTCAGGGACGCCCTTCTTTTTTCCATTATCGGCCAAGGACGCCCATCTCCTAATCACACCCCAGTCCCGCCCTAGTCCCGCCTTTGCTACCCTGCCGACACCCCCCCGTGAACTTTGGTCGTCCCCGTGACGGAAAGCCGTCGAAGATGTCAAAAAAATCGCATTTCGATTATGACGATTTGGGCGGCCTTGCGAGAAGGACACCCATCTCCCAATTTGTGTCAGAAGATGGGCGCCCTTCTCGTTCGAAAATAAGCTAGATAGTAACATAGTAGATGACAGCAGAAAAAGACCATCCAGGCTGCCCAACAAGCTGCCCTCAGCTGCGGAGTTACTGCACCCAAACACAGAGTTTATCTTACTTGTCAGGTCTGGCTCCAGCCAGACCTCCCACAAACTTACAAAGTTTAAACAGTGCCTACCTCAGTTCGATCATAGCATTGGGATGTCTTCAGTCAGGGCATATGCTGAGGCCTTCCCCTCTTTCTCTCCTGGGCCTCTCGCAGTTCTGCTCTGACTCAGGGCTTTTAGTTTTCAGTCTACTGTGAAGCCACTCCTTCCATGTTACTCAGCCTCACTTTGCAACTCCCCACCTGGAATATCTGTAGGGACATCCACACTATGTCCCTCACTAATTCACAAGGGGCCTACTTTCATTCTTAGAATACTAGCCTAACATGTTGTGTACGTGCTTAATATTTAGGCAGAATGGCTTACATGTAAGTGAACATAAGATCATAATAGCATATAACTTCTTCACCCAACTATTAGAGTATTTAGGGGCCCTTTTACTAAGTGTGAAAGCAGACAAGGGGGGAGCGACAGTGCTATGGGGAAGAGAAGAATATCAGGCGGAAGCAGAAAGACAACTGGTGGATCGGGTGGCATATAAGATATTGGATGAGGATCCTATGGAAAGATTACAGGATCAAATAAGATCGGTGATTGGTTCAGCACTTGAACATCAGATGTTGACGGCTAAAGAGGGCAGATTTCTGACGGAGGATAATCCTCAGATGCCAAGGATTTACTTTGTACCTAAGATACATAAGAGCATGGACAATCCCCCTGGCCGGCCAATTGTATCTACAAGATCTTCAGTTTTAGAGCCTCTTTCAAAATTTTTGGACACTTTTTTAAGAGCATCTGTGGTTAAGATGACCTCTTTTATTAAGGATTCTTCACATTTTTTGCAGGAAATAGAAGAAATTGATATCGTCACAGAAGACACACTGATGGTTACGCTTGATATAGTTTCTTTATATACTAGAATTCCACAAGCTGGGGCAATGGAGATTATAAAAGGAATCTTTGAGGGTCGTACTGATCCACAACGGATTCCCTCAGAATTAATTTTAAGATTAGCTGAATTGGTCATTTTTAACAACTATTTTTGGTATCATGATCGGTTTTACCAGCAAATAGAGGGCGTGGCGATGGGAGCCACTGTAGCTCCTGCAGTGGCGACCTTGTACATTGCCCGCCTTGAAGAGACTTTGATTTATCCATGTGAGTGATTTAGGTCCACAGTGTGTTGGAAAAGATTTCTTGATGATATTTTTTTCCTATGGACTAAAACTGAACAAGAGCTTGATGAATTTGTAGAGTGGCTCAACTCCTTGGATGCTAACATTAAATTTACTAAATCAGCCAGTAAATTCAAAATTGAGTTTTTAGATATGCTGATTTATAAAGTGGGCCGCAGGCTGGCTACTACTTTATATAGGAAGCCGATCACCAGAAATACGTTTTTGCAGTTTGGAAGTTTTCACCCATTTAAGCTGAAATATGGGTTGCCCATAAGTCAATTTCTACGGGTTAGACGGGTGTGCTCCTCCTTGGAGGAGTTTAAAGTAAAGGCATATGAGTTGGGTTTAAGGTTTGAGGAGAGGGGTTACCCAAGATCTGCCATCAGAAATGCCTATCTTAGAGCTAGGTTTGCTCAGCGCCCCCTTCTACTAGCTGACAATAATAAATCTCAGGTTGAGGGTTTTACCCTATACGGAGGTTAGTCAATTGGTGGTACAAAGTATACGTAAACATTGGCATGTAATGCAATTGTTCCCTTGTTTCCCTGAGCCCCCTATGTTTTCCTATACGCGTGGTAAGACGATAGGTGAGAGGCTAATGAGGAATAGGTTTGTTACACCGAAGGGAAGAAAAGGGGAGGGAGGTGAACATCAAAAATGTGGGAACTGCCAATGGTGTAGTACGACGATAGAGGGGTTAGAATGGGTAGATCCAGGTACTAAAAAGATTGTGAGGGCCAAGAGCATTACTAATTGCAATACTAATAATATCGTATATTGTATTCAATGCCCTTGTGTTCAGATTTATATTGGCAGGAGTAGTCGTGCGATCAGGGTTCGTTTAACGGAGCATAAATCACGGATTGTTACACAAAATTTTCAGGCTCCCCTGGTTGAACATTGGGTGCAGAAAAATCATAAGGTGGAGGACATTAGATGGAGAGTATTGGAGCAGATACAGCAGGGCAATGAGGGGGGATCGGTGGAAAAATCTTAAATTATCGTGAGCAATGGTATATTTATTGGTTAAATACAGTTAGCCCAGCAGGTTTGAATGATGAACTGGAATGGAGCTCTTTAATTTAAAGAGCTTCTATGTATGGTTTCCGGTTCTGTCCAATGGGAGTTGGGGTTGCCCGGTACGTCATTATGACGAGTTCTTTAAATGGGTGAGAATAAGACGCCGTCGCCATCTTGACAGGAAAAGTAATGTGGTCAAGTTGACGATAAAGCGGCATTAAGGTAACCATCACATATATTTTTTGATATAAAATGCTGGGAGGGTGGAAAGTAGAATTGTTAGTTTCACTCTCCATGCTTGAGACGCTAATTGTCTTTTGCTTCTTAGGGGAAGTCCTTGACACAGCCAGGTGGCGAAACATGCAAGTCAGGCGGTTTTGAGTCCCCATTTTGAAAATGCCAGAAAGATAAGTGCATTAAATATATTTAATCATATAGAGTAAGCCGATGAAGATTTGTGTGCTGATATAATTGCCGAAAGTTATTGTTGGACAATTAAGCACCACTGAGGCAAAGGTTGTGAAAAGGTTTTCATAATAATCTGTATTGAGAAAATTTGCGTGAAGAATGTGGTGAGCGATCGTCTGGGATTGGTGAATTATGATATTGTTCACAAGTTTTAGCAAGTCAGCTTACAGTTCTTAGAGAAAGCATGCATGCAGATTCCATCCACCCCACTGGAGAGAGAAGCGGGCCAGCTACAACTCAGCATACACAGGGACAAGGGACAGCCAATAGGAAAAGTCACATAAGGCAAAGGGAACAGGGACATGTGCTCAGGAAGAGACTATCACAGAGCACTGCAGGAAGACTAAGATTTGTAGTCCAAAGGCACTTTCTGCCTTTCTTAAGGGCACAAGCACTGCAAACTGTTACAGGCAATGCAATCTGATATGAACAATGTCCAACATATACATATAAACAACAGGCAACCTGCCTCCAAGCAAATGAGAGCAGAACACAACTCCTAGGCACAATTGTTAGTTGATGATTCCCTCTCAGACAGACCTGAAAGAGCTTGGGTCACACCATGGTTGTCTACTGTCCCCGTTGCTTTATGTATTAGCTCTGGAGCCACTGGCAGGCAATATAAAGCAGGATGGAGATATAGAGGGTATTTGTGTTGGGCAACATGAATGTCGTATTAATCTGTTCACTGATGATATGCAGCTTTTTTATTAATAAGGCTGGTATACATTTGAAATGGGTTATGCAGATCATCCAGGATTTTGGCCATTTTGAGGGACTTGGAAAGTTTGGAAAGTTGAAGGCTCTCCCTATTTCTAAACCTTGTTTGCTCGAGAGCCTGGGTTAATTCTCACTGGCATGAGTACGTACTGGGATAAAGCACATCTTATTGTAGATGTTCAATGGGTATATACAAAGAAAACCATTTAGAAACTGGAATCTGTATGCCAAATATGCACCAGATGAAGGAATTTTCCACCCTCCTTCTTTGGGAGGATTGCCTTAGTCAAGGGTATTACTTCCAAAGCTCTTATGCCTGCTTCAGATGATCCCCTTATGGGTTAAGAGGCAAGATGAGAGGAAATATCATGGGATCATAATGTCCTTCATATGGCAACATAAAACTTCCCGAATTAATTATGTAAAACTGGTTTAGAATAAATGACAGAGAGGAATTAGGCTCCTGGACTTACCCCTCTTTAATGTAGTGTCCCTAATATTCTGGATTCACAAGCTTCACACTAAACAGTAGAGGCCTTTTGGGAGGATTTGAGTGGCTTTGTTGCAGAGCTGTCAATGTCCTTCAGATGAACAGCTATCTGTGTGCTTTGGGAAGAATTTAGCACTGATGGAGATAAAGAATAGAAGATGCAACAGACATTCCTTCTTTCCTTCAATTAGTGGGTAATATAGGTTTTCCAGAAGGTATGGTATCCTCTCATTTCAAAGAATGGCAAAAGAGGGGTTTAATTATTTAGGTCAGTTCACAGAACTGGGGAATGGACAGTTTCTTACTTTAGACCAATTATAGCTCCTGCAGGCTAAGCACTTTTACTCCTTAGTTGTGCAGAAACACCATGCGGGAATACATTTTACACACGTGGATAAAATTTTGTTGTAAATACTACCTCATTTGAATCAGCTTTTGTGGTGGAATCAGATAGTTGGGGACACGTTAGCCACACCTTTCTTAGAGCACATAGCACAACAGTGGAGGTTACGGCTCCTGAGCTGAGCCAACATTTTGAACAATTGTGATGGTCTCCCCGAATGCAGCTTTACAAGAAATTCAACATAAAATATTGCACGAAGCTTATACTACCAAACAGAAAGAGAAACTGATGGACCTTGGGAAGATGAGCTCTATAATAAATGTAAGGTTTATATGGGTACTTTTTTTTTTTTTTTTTTTACAATTTTTACATGAGTGTTTTAAATTGCAACCTTTATGGACAGAAGTTCTATGTACCATAGAATCTACAATCCACTTTTGTTGGGTGATGGGAAAACCAGAGAATACCACAGCATAAGCAACAGTTTATTTAGCTGTCAAACTTGTTGGTTCAGACAATTATACTTGGGTTGATTCTGATCTGCTTTCGGAGGCAAGATGGCAGAAATTAATGCTTGAGACTGGAGAGGAAACTTTATTGTAAACTTTGAGACAGGTTTCAGGGTCACTATGTGGGAGTACCTGCTCATTAAATTATAAATAGTAATACCTTTGAAAGTCATGCTTTCAGCGAGCTGTGACTCATACCTGCAGCTCATGCTGGCCCAGAACCTTCACTCTGACACAACTTCCTGTATCTACATAGGCAGGGCAAGATCAGAGGGAAAGGCTGGCACGTACATTGGGTATGAGCCACTGCTTGCTACTGGAAAAGAAATTAAGTTTTTCAAATATACGGAGGGGCAGGTTAGAGGACAGAGTTGAGAGATACCTGGTTGCCTGGGGGGGGGGGGGGGGGGGGGACAGAGAGATACCAGGTACAGGGCACGGTTCTTGTACCTACCCACTTTGGGTTGAGGCCCCCCCCCCCCAAATTGGGTATCTGGCTATGCCCCTGGGAGGAAGTGAATGTATCTGGGATTTTACCTTGTACTTTTGGATCTTGCCATGTACTTGTAACCTCTATTGGCCACTGTTGGAAACAGGATACTTGGCTTGATGGACAATGCTTATTTATGTTCTTATGTGTTACAGGGCTGAGACGTAGGAGGGAGTGAATGGACACGTTGCACCACGTTTTCATTGGTGCAAACAGCCATGCCTAAATTTATGCACAACTCTCCGCTTAAACATGTATTTTATAAACCATGCCAAACTTTAGGCGTGGCTTATAGAATACTGTTTACACAGATATTTTTGGGCGCCGATTTTATAGGTGCCATATATATATATATAGGGGCCGATATTCAGGCTGCGGAAGTTAGACCAGCTAACAATCGTGGTCGGCACTGAGCCCGGATATTCAATGCCGAGCCGTTTCTGGTGACTGGCAATGAATATCCGGTTTATTTTTGGCAGTTTAAAGGTAACCGGCTAAGTTGAATATTCAGACTTAGCCAGTTATCTTTAAACCGGCCAAAGATATCCCACCTTTTCACACGGCCAAATATGGCCACTAAACCGGTTTTAACAATAGGCAGATAGCCTGTTATATCGAGCGATATAACCAAACTAGCTGCTAACTGGCAATGTTCAATAGGGGATAACTGATTATCCCCCACTGAATATTGGTGGATAGTCAGTTAAGCGCTATTTAACCAATCAGCAGCTGTTCTGGCCAGTTAAATAGCGCTGAATATCAGGGGGAGAAAATCTAGTCCTATGTGCTGCCATTCTGCTCATTTAAACACATTCTTGGTACCTAAATGTTGGCACTCTCTTTGTAGCGTTACACCCCTTAGGGGGAAATTTTCTAACTGGGCACCACAATTTTGTTTTCACGATGATCATAATTAATTTAAACCCTTAATTGTACAGTTGTTCAATTTCTCAGTTCCTTTCTAATTATTGTTATACATGGATGACTATAAATTGTTACCTTTTTGCGTCTAGCATTCGTTTCCATATTACATATTGTAATCCTCACTTTATTATTACCATTTAATGTATAGTATCCCGCAACAATTTTTGTACTGTTAATTACAGTAAGTTGTTTGCCACATTGAACCTGATCTATTGGGATAATGTGGGATATAGTTGAAATAAATAAATAAATTTAGGTGCCTACTTTCTGTGGGTAGTAAGCCTGTTCTATAAGAATACGTGAGTGTGTAAATATTAGAGAATATTAGTGTAAGTTGGCATCAATGCACCTACATTTAGGTGTGCCCATTTATGCCAAGTCTATGGCCGACAAAAGTGGGCCCACATAAATATGGCACTTAAGCGTGTAACTTACATGTACATGTTTGCCTCGCCTAGGCTCTGCCATGCTCCGCCCATTCTCCTCCCCTGTGAACCCCACCCTCCTTTGTGGTATCAGGGCCGCCGAGAGACTAAGCCGGGCCAGGGGCAAGGCCACCCCCCGCCCCTGCATTAAAATCAGCAGCGCCTCAGCTCCATTTGGAAAGGCAGATCGCCTCCCTTCGGGCCTTCCCTCACTGTGTCCCGCCCTTGTCTGATGTAACTTTCGGTTTCTGCGAGGGCGGGACACAGGGAGGGCCCGAAGGGAGGCGATCTGCCTTTCCAAATGGAGCTGAGGAGCTGCCGATTTTAATGCAGGGGGCCCGATGGCGAACGGAGCCGAGGGCAAGCCAGGTGAGAGTGGGGACTGCAGCGCCAGCGGCCTGACCCCAGGGCCGGGCCCCCCTTGGAGGCCCGGGCCCAGGGAATTTTGCCCTCCCCCTCTCGGTGGCCCTGTGCGGTATAACTCCTGCAGTATGAATATCGGCCCCTATATATATATATATATATATATGTAGTGCCTAAAAAATTGGCTCTGTCCCCATCCCTGTGTCATTCTCTACCTCCAATCATGAAAAGTTGGCTCCTTTGCCTCCCACTGTCCCAGGAGGGTGGAGGGGACACCAAACTGCTCTGCACAGGGCCCCACAATTGCTAAGGCTGGCCTGTAGTGGTAATTGCAGAGCAGCTAATCACTGTATTCAGTAAACCATAGCCATATATACAGGCCTCAACCTGAATCATCTCTACAGGCCCTGCCCGAATGGCTGGGTGTGCCCCAAAGACCGGGTTGAGAACTCCTGCCTTATTCTCTTTTTTATTTGATAATGTAACTATGAATTTTGTTGTAACACACTTTAAGCGAAATGTTGGCAAGGCATGTAAAAAAATGAAAGCATTATCATTATGATTGTAATTATTATTATTCAGGAGCTGTGACAAAAAGCAATGGGAAGCCCTCATCACTGCTCTTTCATGGCAGACTAAGAATGGAGTGGAATAAATGTAGGGTTCCTCTCTCACTCTCTTAAATCTTTAAATTTTGAAACCTAATATGTAAAAACAAACCTCTCTGCCTGACAGCGAAGCAGGAAACTACAATATCTAAAGGTCTGGTTTGAATATTTTTTTGTGTTTGTTAAAATTTGTGGGCCCGGCATTAAAAGCTGTTTATCTGGTTTAGCAGTACCTGATACCTGGATAACTAGTCAAAACACAAACACAAAAACAAAAAGAATCAACCCTATGTAAAAAGGCAAACAAACACACAAAGTAGGGACAGACAGGTGGACTTCGAAAAAATAAAAAATAAAGTCTCTACAGGTGAAACAGTAATCTAAATATTTATTGAAGCACCAACAATAAAGGGACTCGACAAGGAGCCGTGTTTCGTCATTAAAATATCTGCTTCAGGAGTCATGCAATCTTGTTGTTTTTTTCCTCTATCTGTTGGTACTGAGTGTTCTTATACAAGAACGACAAAATCCTGAGGTCACCACCAACAATCCCATAGTTTACCTTCTCCGGTGCCCCATTATAATTTTCTATTCTAAAGTTTCTAGCACTTGTGAGTTGGTTTGTCTTTAAACAAAGTGGAGAGTGCCAACACGGTGTGCAAAGATTGGCGATATTCAGCACTGGTGTCTGGAAACTCAACACAGGAACAAGGATGTTAAATATCGCCATTATCCAGCTATTGGCGGTAGTCAACACTAGAGAATGACAAGGGGACAAAGTTTGTTCCCGTCCGCGCCCTGTCCTCGTGAGCTCTGTCCCCGTCCCTGCAAGCTCTGACTCCATCTGCCAATGGAACTTTGTAAGTCTAAGTGCTCTGAAAATGAGCCCCATAGTTTTGTATATTTCCAACTACAACTGTTGTTTTGCCTTACAATAGAACTGCCTTAAAATGCATGTGTACATTTATTATTATTATTAGGATTTATTTATCACCTTTTTGAAAGAATTCAATCAAGGTGTACAGTAAGAATAAATCAAACATAAATAATAGACACAGCAGTATAAATATTCAAATAACAATATAAAGTATGGCATAGTATACTACCTACAATGTCAACACAGTACATAATAGAACATTTTAATAGACAGCGTAAGGTATAAGCAAAGAAGGAGCATATAGATAGATAAGAGAGTAAGAAGAGTTAGAAAATAAGGTGAATAATTTAAAGAAAGTTGCACATGAGGTCAGAGAGATGATAAAATGTGATCTCAGCTAGGGTAGAAGTGGATAAGCATGTCCTGCTGCATTTGTATGGATACTTTTATATTTGTATGGATACTTTTGAGAGGGAGCAATAACTAAAACAAAATTATTCTGGTTGATCACTGCAGCAATTTCCTTGGGTTCATCAGAATGGAGGTGGTTTCTTTATGTATATTAGTAGTCACAGTATTCCTGTTCGCAGACAAAAGTTTCACCTGAAACCACCTCTAATGCTGCAAGGAGTACAGCTGGTAATCAAAGTAATATATACATTGCTCTGTGTACCAAATAGGTAACAAGTCAGACTTATATAAGAGATGTAGTGTCAAACTTCATGCTGAAAGGTATACTGCTCTATTACAGGGCAATAGGCAGAAAACATACAGTAAAATGACTGGAGTTAAATGGTACCCAATCCATGTTCAAAATCATTGGATCTTTATTAACAGACAGTGTAACCTGTGAAGAGCTGATATAAGTACATAAGTAATGCCACACTGGGAAAAGACCAAGGGTCCATCGAGCCCAGCATCCTGTCCCTGACAGCGGCCAATCCAGGCCAAGGGCACCTGGCAAGCTTCCCAAACGTACAAACATTCTGTACATGCTATTCCTGGAATTGTGGATTTTTCCCCCAAGTCCATTTAGTAGTGGTTTATGGACTTGTCCTTTAGGAAAATGTCTAACCCCTTTTTAAACTCTGCCAAGCTAACCGCCTTCACCACGTTCTCCCGGCAACGAATTCCAGAGTTTAATTATGTGTTGGGTGAAGAAACATTTTCTCCGATTTGTTTTAAATTTGCTACACTGTAGTTTCATCGCATGCCTCCTAATCCTAGTATTTTTGGAAAGCGTGAATAGGGGTGATATCAGGGGTGATATGATACAGACGTTCAAATATTTGAAAGGTATTAATCCACAAATGAACATTTTCCGGAGACGGGAAGGTAGTAGAACTAGAGGACATGAATTGAAGTTGCAGGGGGGCAGACTCAGGACTAATGTCAGGAGATATTTTTTCACGGAGAGGGTGGTGGATATGTGGAATGCCCTCCCGCGGGAGGTGGTGGAGATGAAAACGGTAATGGAATTCAAACATGCGTGGGATAAACACAAAGGAATCCTGTTTAGAAGGAATGGTTCCATGGAATCTTAGCGGAGATTGGGTGGCAACGTCGGTAATTGTAAACAAAATGGGAGCTGGGCAGACTTCTACGGTCTACGCCCTGATTGTGACTGAATAGATAGGGATGGGCTGGAGTGTTAGCTTCAGAACTTACTACAAGAACACTACTGGGCAGACTTCTATGGTCTGTGCCCTGAGAAAGGCAAGGACAAATCAAACTCGGGTATAAATATAAAGTATCACATACCATGTAAAATGAGTTTATCTTGTTGGGCAGACTGGATGGACCGTACAGGTCTTTATCTGTCATTTACTATGTTACTATGATGAAAGAAATGGATGCAAATTCCTAAACTCGAGAGAATGGTAGCACGCACAGTGGCGTAGCCACAGGTGGGCCTGGATGAGCCGAGGCCCACCCAACAGTAGCACACTTTTAGAAGTAGCTGTTGGGGATCCCAAGCTCCGCCAGCTGAAGACTTCCCCATGATGGTAACAAAAATGCTGTTCTCCATGATACTGGCACCTGCTCATGCTCTGTTTTCAGCACATGCCTGCTGCAGACTGCCAAGGTGGAGAGAAGCATTTTCCCACCAGCTGAGATATTTTGTTTTGAGTGGGGGTGGGTGGGGGAGGGGATAACACTTGGTGCCCACCCACTTCTTGCCTAGGCCCACCCAAAATCTGCTGCCTGGCTACGCCCCTGAGCACCCGTCCTGGGAAAGAATTTTTCCTGCAGCGATTCACAGTCACAGGCTGACTCCATGACCTTCCTTCTGCTGCATCCTGCTCTCTCTAGTACTGCATCTTCCTGTTTTGATGCTAAACATGAAGTTGCAGTACAGAGGGTGGGACAAAGCAGGAGGAAGAACATGGAGCTGGCTTGTAACTGTGAATCGGTGCTGGCTGCAGGAAATGTAAGTGACGCCTGTGAGGAGGAGGATGGGAATGGAGGAAAGGCTTTTTTTTACCATGGGAATGAGACTTTTTACCATTCCTACAGGGCAGTAAAAAGTTTTGTTCCCTCAACCACGGTGATTCTAGTTGGGATGTGGCCCTTACCAGGAATTTACCACAGTTTACCGCAGTATATCCGCGGTATCAGTAACTGTGTCACTCTCTAGTCAGCACCATATCCAAATGTTCAGCATAGATATCTAGATATCGGCTGGTGCTGAATGTCCAGGGATACTTTTAAATGCTACAGCAGATGGTTAAATGAAATACTGATCTCAGAGTTTAAACATTGCCCTGTGTGGGATTTTGTAAAAGAGTCCTGTAGTGTCGTGGGTCTAAGTGTTATAGGAAGGTGTCTGGGTCTCTCATTGCCATCAACTTACTAGGAAGTGCCATCATGCAGCTGGACTGCATTCTCCCCTCTCTCGTGTGCAGATTATCTTATGTAGATTGGTTTGGAGACAATAAAATTCTTGCAGCTTTGATCAACGAAAAACTCCTTCCTTCAGACAGAACCCACTAATTTATCCACCTTTGCAATTTTAAATATGCCTTCATGAGTTTGGGGTTACAGATAGCAATGCTCAATTGATTAATCAGAACACAGGACTACACTTGCCTATGTATCTCTTTTACTGTTTTTATATATAGATTTACAAAAGCCTCATTCCTTGCATTTTTATTCAGTTAAATTTGACCCTTCCTCAGTCAATACCACTTAGGCTTTGTTTCAACCACCACTTTAGTTCTTCCCAGTCATGGCCTAGTATTTCCCGCTCATAGCGTCACCACTTTAACCCAAAGCTTCATGTTTTTTCCTATGTGTCTTACAGAACTGGAATTGACATTCCAGACCTACTGAATTCAGTACTAGAAAAGGCTGACAGTCAACAACTTACAAAGCCAGAGTCCTCCTTAAAACATTTGTAGACCCCAAATATGATGTCTGATACTCTGTTAGCCTTCCTCAATTTAAACTCACTTCCTTAAACCTTCTCAGCCATGGCCTTGCTGTCTTAACTCAAAGGCTCTTTGGTTTTCATTATGTGCCCATTTGTCTTGACTAGACTGTAAGCACCATTACGTATGTCTGTACAATGCTGCATACATTTGGATCCTTATTTTAGAAGCCCTGTTTGTGACTTACATTGTAAATACCAGCATTGCACGTAAATATATATCACACATATGCAGTGCTTTTTTATAGGAAAAAAGGTACCGGTACTCATTATGGGCGGGGCCACCACATATGGCTCCGCCCCTATGATAGCCACACCCCTTTTACCAACCATGGCGCATATAAACAGGCAAAAAACCAAAAACAGCGAAGATGACCAAAATTTATATATATATGAAATACACGATGCGTCAGTTGAAAATCCAATAGGTCAATTTATTGAGCAAAAAATTATAATAAATAAAATACAACAGAATGGTCAGTGAGCAAGACTCGACACAGCTGTGTTTCGGCCTATCTGACTTGCATCAGGAGTCTTTTTGCCATTCAAAAGGTCGCTTTTTTGGATCTTTCACTGTGTGATCTGACAAATTTAACTTTGTTTTCTTGTATCGTCACCAAAAGTAACTTCTTGATTTTCTTAGCAGGAAAATATATAACAGTATCTTTCGTCTGGCGTCTAATCGCAAGTGTTAGCCAGGATTTGAAACTGGTTTCTTCTGGGTTTTTTTGCATATAAACAGGCATCACTGAAAATATTATACCAGTATAGGAGAAAAAAATAACTTGAATTTTTTCATTATAAATCATTTCTGTAAGATGTTACAGCTCCAGTATACCCAGTGCAAAATAAGACAGCAGATGTAAATTCTCAAATTGGACAATTCCAAACACTAAAATGAAAATAAAATGATTTTTCCTACCTTTGTTGTCTGGTGACTTTGCTTTTCTGATCATGTCAGTCCCAGTCTCTGATTCTGCTGCTCTCTATCTGTTCCCTTAACTCTGTTTCCAGGGATTCCTTTCCATTTATTTCTTTACTTTCCTCCTTTCTTCTTCATTTCTTGCTCTACATGCATAGGTAAAAGCTGGGTCCTCCGCAGACTTGACTAGAGGAGGTGCAGAGTGGATCCAGTTTTTGCCTATTTTCTCCATCCATGTGCAGTTTTTCTCCTCTTTTCCCTTTCCCTCATCTCCGTCAGTATGCATCTCCTTCCTATAATTCTCTCCCCTCCATCCATATGCATCTCCTGTCCTTCCACTCTCTTCCATCCCCTCCATCCATGTCCAGCATTTTAACTCTCCCCCTCCATCCGTGTCCAGAATTTCTCATCTCCCCTAAATCCATGTGCATTTCCTCCTCTGTCTTCCCTCCCCTCCATCCATGTACAGCATTTCTCCTCTCCCCCTCCCCTCCATCCATGTGCATCTCCTTCCTCTGTCTTCCCTCTCCTCCATCCAAGTCCAGCATTTCTCCTCCCTCCCTTCCCCTCCATCTGTGTGCATATCCTTCCTCTGTCTTTCCTTCTCTCCAACATTTCTCTTCCCTGCCCTCCACTCCATCCATGTCCAGCATTACTCCTCTCTCTCCTCCCCTCCATCCATGTGCATCTCCTTCCTTCCTTGTCCTCCATCCATGTCCAGCATTTCTCCTGCCCTCCCCTCCATCCATCCATGTCCAGCAACTCTCCTCTCTCCCCTGCCCTCTCCTCCCATCCATGTCCAGCAATTCTCCTTTGCCCCTTATCCTTCCCTCCCATTCATGCTCACTGATTCTCTGCCCTCCCCTCCATGTCCAGCGATTCTACTTTCCCCCCTATCCTCCCCCTCCCTTTCATGTCCAGTGACTCGCCCCAGCTTCCACCTGCCCCCCGAGATTGTTCCAATCCAATCCCCACCTGCCCGCCCTCAGCTCACCAACTTTCCGTTCTGCCCCCTGCAAATCTAATATTTACTGAAGTTGCAAAGCAAACCGGCGGTAGTGAAACCAGCAAGCAGGCAGGCTCGCCTCCTCCTCGTTTCCCTGCCATCTCTCAGCACAGCGTTCCACCTTTGTTGCTTCCCTCCCTGCCGTCTCTCAGCACAGCGTCCCACCTTCGTCGCTTCCCTGCCCTTTCAGCACAGTGTCCCGTCTTTCCTCTGATGTAATTTCCTTTCTGCGAGGGCAGGACGCTGAGCTGAGAGGGCAGGGAAGTGACAAAGGTGGGATGCTGTGCTGAGAGAGGGCAGGGAAGCGAGGAGGAGGTGAGCCTGCCTGCTTGCTGGTTTCACTACCGCCGGTTCGCGCTGCGACCTAGATTTGCAGGGGGCAGAACGGAAAAACAGAAGAAAGGTGTGCATGCCGGCACAAAAAAAGCACTGCATGCATGTGTAAAACCCAATTTTACAAGGCTGGTATTTACATGTATACTGATATTTACAAGTGTAAATCTACACTAGCACAGACTGCAAGGGGGCAGGGTTTGAATAGGGTTTGGCGGGAAACAAAATCTACATATGTATACCCTAATATATCAGCATTGAGATCTTTAGATGTTTTCTGGCACATATAGATTTTTTTAAAGTGCTTGTTTCAGCCAGCCTTTTAAAGGAGGAATTAAGGGAGGTATCCTCTTTAATTCTCCATTGCTCATTTCCCCCTCCACATTGTAAGTTCTGAAATATATGTTCCATGTGTAAATGCCAGCACATACGTATATAAAGTTACCATCTTTTCTAGAGATTTGGCAGGTCTGCCGATTTCCCATGCTCTTCACCTGCCCTCTTCCCCAGCATTTCAAAACACTAAAAAGAGAAGATCCAATGAAGATATCCCCCTTCCCCTATACACCTCAGCAAAACCCGAAGGGAGGCCTACTGGTCCTCTCTGTGATTTGAAAAGTCATCTGGTCTCTCATGTGAAAATGTTTGGGAACCCTTGGTTTAGAGCAAATTAATAAGCTTAGTAGCAGCAAATCACCAAGATCCGGATGGTATTCATACTAGAGTTCTGAAAAAATTCATATATGAAATTGCAGACCTGCTACTAGTAATATGGAATCTATCACTAAAATCTGGCACTTTTGGAGAGAAGCAAATAGAACACCACCGTATAAAAAAATGGCTTTAGAGAGTGATTCAGGAAACCACAGTCCGTTGAGTCCAACAAAATGATGGAAGCAAGCTATTTAAGAACAAAATCACTGAATGTATGGCTAGATATGCATTAATCAGACAACACTAAGATGAATTAATCAAAGGGAAGTCATGCCTTTACAATCTACTAACATTTTTTGGAAGGTAGAAATAACATGTACATAACAATGAGCCAGTTGATAGTATTTTCAATATGACGTCTAAGTCCGACTTTGGACGTTTTGCAAAAAACATCCAAAATCTGAATAGGAAAGAAGGTAATTTTCAAAAAAGAAAAACGTCTGTCTTTTGTTTTTGAAAATACTGTTTTGAACAAGGTTTTGTGATTTGGATATTTTGTTTTTTGGTCCATTTTCAAACAAAAAACGTCCAAGTGCAAAACGCACAAAATCAAGCCACTGGGATGTAGGAGGAGCCTGCATTTTTAATAGACTGATCCCCCAGACATCCCAGGAAAGCAATAGGGCACCCTAGGGGACACTGCAGTGGACTTCATAAAATACACCCATTGCTCCATTATCTTGTCTGCTGAGCCCCCCAAAACCCACTACCCCCAACTGTACACCACTACCATAGCCCTTACAGGTGAAGGGGTATGGGTTTCTGGTGAGTTTGGGAGGGCTCACAGTTTCCTCCACAAGTGTAACAGGTAGGGAGAGGTATGGATCTGGGTCCACCTGTCTGCAGTGCACTGCACCCACTACTAGACTATTCCAGGGGCCTGCATTTGGGATAAACACAAAGGAATCCTATTTAGAAGGAATGGTTCCGCAGAATCTTAGCGGAGATTGGGTGGCGATGCCGGTAACTGGGAAACAAAACGGGAGCTGGGCAGACTCCTATGGTCTATGCCCTGATCGTGACTGAATAGATAGGGATGGGCTGGAGTGTAAATTTTAAGGGGCTTCGACGTTAGTACATAAGTACATAAGTAATGCCATACTGGGAAAATACCAAGGGTCCATCGAGCCCAGCATCCTGTCCATGACAGCGGCCAATCCAGGCCAAGGGCACCTGGCAAGCTTCCCAAACGTACAAACATTCTGTACATGCTATTCCTGGAATTGTGGATTTTTCCCAAGTCCATTTAGTAGTGGTTTATGGACTTGTCCTTTAGGAAACCGTCCAACCCCTTTTTAAACTCTGCTAAGCTAACCGCCTTCACCACTTTCTCCGACAACGAATTCCAGAGTTTAATTATACGTTGGGTGAAGAAACATTTTCTCCGATTTGTTTTAAATTTACTACACTGTAGTTTCATCGCATGCCCCCTAGTCCTAGTATTTTTGGAAAGCGTGAACAGACGCTTCACATCCACCTGTTCCACTCCACTCATTATTTTATATACCTCTATCATGTCTCCCCTCAGCCGTCTCTTCTCCAAGCTGAATAGCCCTAGCCTCCTTAATCTTTCTTCATAGGGAAGTTGTCCCATCCCCGCTATCATTTTAGTAGCCCTTCTCTGCACCTTTTCCAATTCTACTATATCTTTCTTGAGATGCGGCGACCAGAATTGAACACAATACTCTAGGTGCGGTCGCACCATGGAGCGATACAACGGCATTATAACATCCTCACACCTGTTTTCCATACCTTTCCTAATAATACCCAACATTCTATTCGCTTTCCTAGCCGCAGCAGCACACTGAGCAGAAGGTTTCAGTGTATTATCGACGACGACACCCAGATCCCTTTCTTGGTCCGTAACTCCTAACGTGGAACCTTGCATGACGTAGCTATAATTCGGGTTCTTTTTTCCCACATGCATCACCTTGCACTTGCTCACATTAAACGTCATCTGCCATTTAGCCGCCCAGTCTCCCAGTCTCGTAAGGTCCTCTTGTAATTTTTCACAATCCTGTCGCGATTTAACAACTTTGAATAACTTTGTGTCATCAGCAAATTTAATTACCTCGCTAGTTACTCCCATCTCTAAATCATTTATAAATATATTAAAAAGCAGCGGTCCTAGCACAGACCCCTGAGGAACCCCACTAACTACCCTTCTCCTTTGTGAATACTGACCATTTAACCCCACTCTCTGTTTCCTATCCTTCAACCAGTTTTTAATCCACAATAGGACATTTCCTCCTATCCCATGACCCTCCAATTTCCTCTGTAGCGTTAGCTTGAGAACTTAGTACAAGAACAGTGCTGGGCAGACTTCTACAGTCTGTGCCCTGAGAAAGGCAAGGGCAAATCAAACTCGGGTAGACTGGATGGACCGTACAGGTCTTTATCTGCCGTCATTTCATTTACCATGAGTATTACATCTGAAGTTGGCATAGAGGCTGGCAAGTAATGTTTTTAATCACATTTTTGGGGGGTGGGAGGGAGTTAGTGACCACTGGAGGAGTAAGGGAAAGTCACCCTTGATTCCCTCCAGTGGTCATTTGGTCATTTAGGGCACCTTTTTGTGCTCTATTCATTATAAAAACAGGTCTAGCTCAAAACGTCTTAGTGTTAGTCTTGGATGGTTTTGTTCTGTTACATTATGGCTGAAAAACGTGTAAATGTTAGGAATGCCACCGCCCTGCCTTTAAATATTGTATTTTTCCTCGAGTTGCAGCACCGGCATTGAAAGCAGCAGGCTCGGCTTGGCTCCAGCCTTCCCTCGCATGGTTCTGCCCTCTTCTGATGTATTTCCTGTTTCCGCGAGGGCGGAACCATGCGAGGGAAGACTGGAGCCGAGCCGAGCCTGTTGCTTTCAATGCCGGCACTGTGACTTGAGGGAAAATACAATATTTAAAGGCAGGGCGGCGGCAGGAAGGAAACGAGGGCTATCGGGGAGCTGAGAGCAGACAGGAGATGATGGACGACCTGGGGAGCGGGAATCGGGGGGGAAGGCTGGAAGAAGGCAGGAAATGTCTGGCGTTGAGTAGGGGAGGGGCTAGACGAGAGATGGTTGACGGGCTGCTAGGGGGGGAGGCTGGAAGGATATGGTTAACATGGGTGGATGGAGGGGAGGGCAGGGGAAGAAGAGGGTTGCTGGACATGGGTGGATGGAGGGGATGGCAGAGGGGAGAGGAGGGTTGCTGGACATGGGTGGATGGAGGGGAGGGCAGGGGAGAGGAGAGTTGCTGGACGTGGGTGGATGGAGGGGAGAGCAGGGGGGAGAGGAGGGTTGCTGGACATGGGTGGATGGAGGGGAGGGGAGAGGAGGGTTGCTGGACATGGGTGGATGGAGGGGAGGGCAGGGGGGAGAGGAGGGTTGCTGGACATGGGTGGATAGAGGGGAGGGCATGGGGGAGAGGAGGGTTGCTGGACATGGGTGGATGGAGGGGAGGGCAGAGGGGAGAGGAGGGTTGCTGGACATGGATGGAGGAGGAGAAGGAAGAGCGAGAGAAGAAATGATGGACATGGATGGAGGGGAGGGAAGAGTGAGGAAGGAGATGAGATGAGGGAAAAGGAAGAGAGGAGAAAAACTGCACATGGATGAAGAAAATAGACAGAAGCTGGATCCACTGGACAGTCAAGTCTGCGGAGGACCCAGCTTTTACTTACGGATGTAGGGCAAGAAATGAAGAAGAAAAACGGAAAGTAAAGAAATAAATGGAAAGGAAGCCCTGGAAATGGAGTTAAGAGGACAGATAGCAGCAGAATCGGATACTGGGCCAGCATGATCAGAAAAACAAAGTCACCAGACAACAAAAGTAGAAAAAAAAATCATTTTCTTTTCATTTTAGTGTTTGGAATATGTCCACTTTGAGAATCAGGTGCTCAACATTAAAAGTTTATATTTATTTACTTATTTATGGCATTTTATCCCACTTTAAACATAAATTAGATTGGAACCTGGGATCATTTTAATTATTTTTTCCTGGAGTAATGCATTGCCCCCCCCCCCAGGCTCACTCCCCGGCTATAGCCAGCTCTGCAATTGGGGGGGGGGGGCACAGAGGTGGACCGGGGAGAGAGCCTGTTGTTAAACATTTACCAACACACGACTGCCCATGCCCCTAATATCTTAAAGCCTACTTCACTCCAAAACACTCTAAATCAGAGGAAAACACAGAATATTACTACTACTACTACTTAGCATTTCTATAGCACTGCCAGGGTTACGCAGCGCTGTACAAGTTTAAACATGGGGAAGGACAGTCCCTGCTCAAGATAGCTTACAACACAAGGAGGAAAAAACATCAGCAGACCCAGACCCATTTAATCAACAATGGTCTTAATAGGGTTATAAGTACATAAGTGCATAAGTATTGCCACACTGGGACAGACCAAAGGTTCATCAAGCCCAGCATCCTGTTTCCAACAGTGGCCAATCCAGGTCACAAATACCTGGCAAGATTCCAGAAAACTCAATATATTTTATGCTGCTTATCCCAGAAATAAGCAGTGGATTTTCCCCAAGTCAATTTAATAATGGTCTATGGATTTTTCCTTTAGGAAGCCATCCAGACCCTTTTAAAACCCCGTTTGTTGATCACTGGCATAAAAAAGCCTCCTGTGTTTTTTTTATTATTGTTAAACACTGTAAAAATACTTTACTCAAATAATCATCAATACTTAGCTTGTACCCTTATATCTCCACATCTGTCCAAATAAGTTAAAGAGAGATGAGCACAAATAACGTACAAAAAAAAGGACCTTTGACAAGAGAACAAGAAGCATGACCTACAAATTAACATTCCTCTCAAACAATAACATTACATTAGTCTATCAGTTTCCAAATATCTAAGAATGTTTTGAAACGTCTTCACTTAAGAACCAACTGTTTCTCATAATGATAAATCAAATCGGCTTCCACAAGGAATGAATATTAACTAATTAACTGGGTGTCTAAATTTTAGGCATGTTGGTGCCAGCTTACTCTAGCATTCTAATGGAATCCGGGTGCCCAGATGCTGTTATAAAATAGGCACTGGCATCAAGGCACCTTCACTGCTCCCTCTGAGCTGAGCAGGAGTTCTCCAACTGCATTTTGGCCAGCAGGAGGTGGTGTTTCAGTATTGTGTTTTCAATTGATATAGACAGGCAGGTTCTCTGGAGTCCTGCAGAGCTTGCCTGTCCCTCACTATTGAAAATGTAATAGTGAAGCAGCACCCCCCACTGGCAGCACTATAGGTGGAGCACTCCTACTCAACTTAGAGGGAACAGTGCCTGAAATAGCCTCTCACTGATAGAATTGCCTCCTGTGTAAGTTAGATGTCTAGATAGCATGAATATGTGGATATTCAACTGTGCCACCGAAACAGACAGAGCTGCTGAATATCCATACTACAGTACAGGCTTGACTATATAGAAACAGAGAAACATGATGACAGATAAAGGCCAAATGGTCCATCCAGTCTTCCCAGCCTCTGTAACCCCAAATCTTTCCTTTTCCTAAGCGATCCCACGTGCTTATCCCATACCTTTTAAAATTATGACACAGTTCTCGACTCCACAACCTCCACCGGGAAGCCATTCCACGCTTCCACCACCTTTCCGTGAAATAATACTTTCTTAGATTACTCCTAAGCCTATTCCCTCTTAACGTCATCATATGCCCCCTCATTCCAGAGTTTTCCTTCAGTTGAAAAAGACTCAATTCCTATATATTAATGCCCTTGAGATATTTAAACATCTCTATCATATCTCCTCTCTTCCAGCGTATATATGTTGAGGTTCATAAGCCTGTCCCTATAATTTTGTGTTCCAGACTGCTTACTAATTTTGTAGCCGCCCTCTGGACTGACTCCATCTTGTTTATATCTTTTCGTAGATGCAGTCTCCAAAACTGTACACAGTACTCCAAATGGGGTTTCACCAGAGACTTATACAATGGCACTATCACCTGATGTTGGATAAGTAAAAAGTCAGATAATACAGAAAACACTGCATAAACCCCTCAAACAATGCATAAACAATGGCATAGAGTTCCTGGTTTTGAAAAATTGCTCAAAAACAAAGAATTTTAATAGAAATAAATGCAATGATGTCACTGGAGGGTCTGTTGGATATGTCGAATGGTCAGATTAGTGAAGATCGGATAGTCGAGACTGTACTGTATTTGAAGATGTCTTCGTTAGACATTTAAAATAATTCATTCGTCGCCTGACTGGATGTTAACCTCACAGAGTTTAAACAGATAAAAAGTGGTAATGAAGCTAAGTGAGGAACAGCTGCATGCCAAAGCCAAGTCCCTGATGTCTGATGTGGATCAGTTGGATGTAAATGGTGGAGTGAAGAAATGCAACTAAGCTTTGAGGCAGACAGCAGAAAAAAAAAGCATTATTAAATACTCAGTGGTTCAAGCTATTTTCCGCAATTTCATTCAGGACAGCCAGTAATGCAACAGCAATGAAGACACATCATGGGATAATTTTATAACAGGATGCCTAGAAAAGCGAGCAGGATGGTACCTATTTTGGCACTATTTTATAAAGACACGAGGAGGGGCATTTAAAAAAAAAAAGACTAAGTCCAAAAAAAAGTCCTGCTCATAAAGTCCAACCCCCCCCCCCCCCCCCCCCCCCGGTCCATCTCACAGTCATAATCCAACAAGAAAAATGTCTAGATTTCCTGTTTTATTACAGCTGTACACAGATGTACATTGGAATGTTTTTGCACTGAAAACGTCCAAAATGAATAGCTATTTTCCAAAGTGAAACATCCAACTTTTGAACAACAACAACAACAACAAAAACAGTGACATGAATGTTTGGCATAATTTTCAAAAATATGGCCACACAGACATCCCTGTATAACAGTGGATTAGCCTAATGGTTGGTGATATGGACTATAAACCAAGGGGCACAGGTTCAAACTCCATAATAACTCATTTTTTTGGTATGTGATCCCTCCAGGACCTGAAAATACTTACTGTACCTGAATATGCACCACTTGGAGGTGGAGGAGTAGCCCAGTGGTTAGTGCAACAAGCTTTGAGCCTGGTGAACTGGATTCAATTCCCACTGCAGCACCTTGTGACTCTGGGCAAGTCACTTAACCCTCCATTGCCCCAGGAATGTAAACCACTTTGATTTAACCACAGAATGGCAGTGTATCAAGTCCCATCCCCTTTCCCTTCAGGCTTGCAGATATCATGTATATTAAGTATTTCTCTTCTTCTGGAAGGCTCAAAATTATATATATATATAAAAAAAATTATTGAAGTGGAACTTCAACCTGGGTCCCTTGGTTTACAGTCCACAGCACTAACCACTAACCTACTCCTCTGACCTGTTTGCTGCTTTCTTCAGAATGGTCATGACTCCATAATACCTGCAGCTGATATACAGCCTTGATTAGTTTCACTTTCAGGGGAGAGGGAGAGGGACAGCAACCACTGGGGGATTAAGGGTGGGTCATGCTTTAATCCCTCCAGCGGTCAGCTGCTCAATCAGAATCAGAGCACCTTTTTGTAACTTGGACATGACTGAAATAAGTCTAGATAAAAACGTTCTTCTGTTTTAGCCATGGATGTTTCTTCCCATTCGAAAATCCCTGCTTTTGGGCTCTTCTGAGTCCTCCCCAAAACACTAAGGAAGAAAATGTATTTGTTACTTTACCAGTATTTTCACTGTTTGTAGAATCTGGCTTTCTTGGGGGGGGGGGGGGTCAAGGTGTGCTGACTGTGTGGCACTGGGGCATGGCAGAAAGCAGGTTGAATTTTATTTTGTGTTCTCTTTTTTTGTCGCGGCAAATATATGGTAACCCTAGTGTGGTCTGCGCGTGTTTTAGGCAGGATAACAGCATGCTTAAAAGATACACGTTTGTTTCCAGTTTCAGAAGGGGGATAAATATTGATGTCCTGTCCTAGATGGATGTCAGGATTTACAATCTGCTACCAAGCATGCTTAGGTTTTAGGAAACTGCTCTGGTTGAGCAGCACTCCACTGGAGGGATTAAGGGAAGTTGCCCCTTTAGTGTCCCCCCCAAAAAGCCAGACTGGCAAAGGATACAGGTCTCTGTAACAGTATCAGGAAAATACACATTTATATTTCTAAACTGGCTAAGATAAACATGTATCATCCAGTTTTCAACCCATTGACATTTCCTATGTTTTTTATTCTAAAATGGATGTTTATGCTGGCCTCCCTGGATTTACTCCTTCCTGCCCTTCCCCTAGGGCTCCTGCCAATGCTGCAAACACATTCCTCAGTAAGGTAAGTGTGTGTACTAGTATTTTCTCTCTTTTCCTGAGAGTTATTAATCCGTACCAGGTTTCCCTGCCTGTTCACCCTTCGTTCCCGTGTCCCCACAGACCTTGTCACAAGTGAAAAACACTTCATTAAAACAAATGTGTGAAACAAACAAACAAAAAAAAAAAACCCCAGCTACAAATCAGGAAAAATTCTGAAACTTTAAAAAATGAACCACATTTATTTTTTCTACCTCTAACCTGCTGAATTCACAGCAAGGAGTACATTAGCGGAATATTTGTTGATTGAAGTGGAGAGTTCTTCATGGGTCCTTCCTCCAATGCTATTTAATCTTTACACAGATGACATTCAGATCATTGTTTATACGAGGGATAATTACAGCACGGTTATTTCTAACCTAGATGACTGTTTGATGGAGATGGCAGATTTGATTCCTGGCTATCACTTAGGAGCTGATGAAACACAGTGCACTCAGGCTCTGCGCAGGGTTATTGCAGCTCTAGCACACTATTTTTTTGGAGTGTAGTCTAGAAAGGGGTTTTGTGCAAAAACTAACCCTGTGCACATAACATATTTAAACTAATGGTAATAAGGCTAATTCACTATTCAGAACAGATGCAGAGAAGTGCTCTAAAGAGTTAAAGGCCTGAGAACAATGCCGGGACTTTAAGGCCAAGTCAGAAGAGGCATAGAGCAGTGTTTCCCAAGTCCGGTCATGTAGTACCCTTTGCCAGTCTGGTTTTTATGATATCCGCACTGGTGTTGAGGACCACAACTTGCTTCAGGCTTCGAATGATCTAAGGTGAAGTGTAACATATCCCCTCAGATCACTGATCCACACTGAAGGCCTCCTGGAACACCACTCTCTAGCTCCAGAGGATATGTATTGACTCCCTCCCCCCCCCCCGAGATGGCCCACTCGATCCCCAAAGCCCTTCATCCCCTAACCTAAAAGATTACTCCCCTCACCCCCTCAAAACCTCCTATCTCTGACCCCCTCCCCTTACACCCAATCTAAAGTCCCTGGTAGTCTACTGGACTCAGACCCCCATCCCTTCGTGGCTTCCCCCAGATCCTCCTTGGAAGGTGAGAGACAGGAGTGCTGCAGTCTTGCAAAATGGTGGCACGTGACCCCATGTGGTGCATCCTGAAATGCACCACACAGGGTCCTGAAGACACAGTGGCAGTGCCTGTGCATGGTATGCTCAAGGACCAACAATTCCACATGTGGCAAAATCCAGTCTCTATTCAGGCAATCTCAACGATTGGATATGACGTACAAAGTCCAACCATCTCCAGGATATGATAAGCTACTCTTCAATAGTCATAGAAGCAACAATGCAAAAAGCCAAAAAATGCAGAGATTTTTCTAATACTCTCTCTAGCAAAGATGCTAGATTGTAGAGCTGTACCGAATACTCACATTCAATTTGATTTGGCCCCGAATACATTAGTATTCGTATTTGGCCAAATAGTGATTTAAATTTGAATATGAATAATCAAGGGCTCTTCTGTGCTAAATCCTACTGAAATAAACACTTGATCTCTGAATTCACGTTTCTTCTTTTATTATTTGTTATGTTAAAGCTCAATGCCCATTATTCACATTCAGCTGAATAATATTTTTCATTATTTGTATTCAGCCGAATAGTAAAATATGCTATTTGGTACAGCTCTACTAGTTTGATGGATCATATTGGAAAGAAGGTGTTTCAAGGAGCTATGCTCCCTGCTAGAATAGCTGCTTACCAGCTCTGTTCGGCACAATATATACACACTATCTTCCAGAAAGTTGTTCTTGCCAGCTTTTTCTACACAATCTCAGGAGCAGCTAGCATCCATACTAGTGAAAGCTGAGGAATGTGGCACGCACCTCAACAGGACTGCTCATGATTCTTTTGAAACCTCACTTCAGGTATATTTGAAAACCTCCACACCAAGTTAGCAGATGCTCCTTGTACCAAGACCTGCTCTTTGGAGAGAAAGTTATGGAGACTGTGGACATAAAGACTGTTGTTCCCTGCTTCAGCATCTCTCAATTGTTCAACCCTTTACATCAGCCACCTCTGCTAGATGCAGCTCATTTAACCAGAGCTGATGTGGCTGTTATTACCACAAGAGGTTTTACTACTAAAAACAACCACAATAGACTCAACATGATAGTGCATCTAGACATAAAGGGAGAGGGTATCAACCTAAGCAGATAATCCCCACCCAACTAAGCAACAGCCTTTTTGACTATGCACACCGTGTCCAGTCTGTTCAAAACATTCATCCTGCCTTACCTGTGGGAGGCAGTGTACAATTGTTTTCTACCAGCTTGGCAGGGAATCACCATGGACACATGGGTCCATTCCATTATTCAGGATGGCTATCACCTCAAATACACTAGCTATCCCCCATATCACCCTCTACCAGGGAGAAAACCTCCTTCAAGCCACCTATGTTGTAGGGGGAAGCCAATGGTACAGAATCTGTCTTTCTTTAGGAGAGGAATCAAGGGTTCTAATCATAATGGAATATTGGGCATCAATGTTCTAACTTAAACTGAATAAAGACAAAACACAATGCCTGATAATTACATCACCACACAATACCAACCACTTCCCAAGTATCACTGCCATGGGCACATCCCTCCTAATAGCTGACAATCTAAAAATCCTATGAGTCACCATAGATCATAATTTGACCTTTGAGAAACAAATCTCAAATACCACGAAGAAAATGTTCCAAAGAATGTGAAAACTGAAATGCATAAAAAACTACTTCCCAAGAAATGTATTCCGCTCACTAGCCCAATCCATGGTCCTCACTCATGCTGACTACTGCAATGGAATTTATGCTGGATACAGAGATCAATCACTAAAGAGACTGCAAACTGCACAAAACACAGCAGCAAGACATTTTCAGAAAAAAAGATTCAAAAGCGCAAGACCACTACTCCAAAACTTATACTAGCTACCCGTTAAAGCATGTATATCCTTCAAGATATGCTCTCTCGCCTACAGAATAATTTTCTGACTAGCACCGGAATACATGACAAACCTAATAGAACTACCGATACACAGTGCAGTCAGGGGCACCAGAACCTATCTCACCATACACTTTCTAAAATGTCAAGACTTGATTTACAAATCTTCATACTCAACTAACTAACTTCACATATATCTTCCCCAAGTACCTAAAGCCCTCAAATGCATGACCAACTACTTAACATTCCGAAAACACATGAAAGCCCACTTCTTCAGAAAATTCTTCTTTGATGAACCCACGTAACCAAACTGACCACCAACCAACACACTATGATATTTGACCACTAATGGAAAATGATCAAGGCAAGTGCTAACTTCTAAACGACTGTGTAACATATATAACTGAAGGAAATTGTAAGCTACATTGAACCAACAACCTGATTGGAAAATGTGGGATACAAATGCATACATAAATTAATTACTTAAGATACTCTCCCCTTTCAAAAAAAGACAGAAAGTTTACACCCCATCCTTGATCTCAGGGACCTCAACTATTATTTCTTCAAAGAGAAATTGAGAGCAACCACCATTCTCTTAGTCCTTCCTCTACTCAGCAAAGGAGACCGGAAGTGTACCCTGGATCTCAAAGACAAATAAATGACTATTTGGATCCATCCTTTCCTTTCATGCAATCATTTTCACTACAAAGTCCTCCCTTTCAGCCTCTCTGTCATACCCAGGATATTTTCAAAGTGCCTCGTGGCAGCATCCAGCGTTCAAAGACAAGATATCTAGTTTTTCTATACCTGGAAGATTGACTTCTGTTGGCACAGTCACAGTCACAATCCAGTTTCTTCAGTCTCTGGACTTCCTCATTACCTCTCAGAAGTACACATTTTGCCCAGCCAACATAATTTCTTTTATAGGAATTGACTTGGGCACTACCCAGGCCAGGGTGTTTTTTCCTGGAGGACAGAATCCAAATGCTTTTGGCCCATGTTCAGCACAAACTATCAGCACCCAAAGTAACAGCGAGAACTTACCTACAGATGCTGGGGCAACTGGCTGCCAGTGTCCATATCGTACTCTTAGCTCATCTGAAAATGCAGTGTCCTCAGTGGGCTCTCATGTTCCACTGCAATCAAAGCTCCTAACCTCTCTCTACCACACTGTATTCATCTTCTTGACTTTACCTTCTCCTAAGCTGATGGACACACAGACCCAACTTAATATCAGTTTGTACTCACTACAGATGCCTCAAATTCAAGTGTGGGAGCTCATTTGGACAACCAACATTCACAAAACATGTGGTCAAAATATGGGTCAACTCTCCACATGAACCATTGGAAACTCAGGGCAATCTTCTACTCCCTAGTGCTGTCTGATTCAGCCAAAAGGTTTTTGATTTGATTTGATTCATTCATATGAATCAATTTTTCAATTTGATTCAGTTCATTAAAGCTACTATCAATAAATAGAAAATAAAATTCATTTTTCTACCTTTGTTGTCTGGTCTTTTAATTTTTGTAATCATGTTGGTCCCAGTCTCTGGTTTCTGCTTTCTTCTGTCTTCACTTAACTCTTTCCTGGTCATTTGGTATTTCTTCTGTGTCCCTACCCCTATCTCCCTGCCATGTTGAGCATATCCCCTCTCTGTATCTTAATTCTTGCCCTTTTCAGCAGCACCTTTCTGTGTCCCTATCTCCCCTGCCCTTGTTCAGCATCCCATCCCTATGTCCCTATCCTTCCTCATGTTCAGCTTCTCCCCTTATTCCTCCTTCCCTCCTGTCCCCTTCCCTTTTTGTCCTTTCTCCCCCAGGGCCAGCATCTCCCTTCCTTTTCTCTTTTCCTGCCCTCCCCCTTCCATCCAGTATTTGCCCTTCTTCTCTCTCCCTTCTATCCAGAATCTGCCCTCCTTCTCTCTCATTCTTCCATCCATGGTCTGCTGTCCTTCTCTCCTCCTTCCAACCAGCCTCTGCCCTTATTTTCCCCCTTTGTCCAGTATCTGCTCTCCTTCTTCCATCCATCTTCTCTCCTTCTCTCCCCCTTCCATCCAGGGGATGTCTTCTTGCTCTTCCCCCTTCCATCCAGCCTCTGCCCTCCTCTCCCTCCTTCCATCCAGTGTCTGCACTCATTCTCTCTCCCATCCATGGTCTGCTCTCCTTCTCTCCCCTTCAATCCAGCCTCTGCCTTCCTTCTCTGCCACCTTTTTGTCCAGCCTCTGCTCTCTCTCTCTCTCTCTCTCTCTCTCTTCCTACCTCTTCCATTCAGTCTCTGTCCCCTCTCTGTTCCCCCCATCCTGCACTTTCACTCCTGCTGCTGCTGCTGCTGCTGCTGTTCTTCTCTAGGTGAGCAGACGCTGCAGCAAAAGAAACTAAACACATTGCAGGGCCAGACTCTCCATTGGCACAGCTGCCGGTCCTACCTTCTTGGAGTCCCAATTCCTGTTCCAGGGCACAGCCAGCAGCCTGCACCAATACAGTGTCCAGCCCTCTCTTGCCTACAGAATAACCTTCTGACTAGTACCAGTATAGATGACAAACCTAATAGAACAACTGATATGCAATGCAGTCAGGGGCACCAGAACAAGTACTTTGGGGTACTAACCATCTCTGCTTCTGTGTCTATCCCCTTTCACCTTCATCCTATGCCACCTCGTTCCACAGCTTCTTTTCAATTGAAAGAGACTCACTTCCTGTGCATTTTTGCCATATGGGTATTTAAATGTCTCTAACATATCTCCCCTCTCCTACCTAGTATACTGTATATATTGAGATCTTTAAGTCTGTCTCCGTACGCTTTATGACAAAGACCACCGACTCCATTATGTTTATATCTTTTTGAAGGTGCAATATCCAGAATTGTACACAATATTCTAAATGAGTTCTCACCAGTCTTATACAAGGCCATCATCATCTCCTTTTTCCTACTAGCCATTCCCCTCCCTATGCAACCAAGCATTCTTCTTGCTTCACCATCATTTTTTCTACCTGTTTGGCTTCCTTACGATCACACCCAAGTCCCGCTCCTCTTTTGTGCACAAAGGTCCTTCACCCCTTAAACTATACCATTCTCTCAGATTTTTGCAACCCAAATGCATGACCCTGCATTTTTTTTGCATTAAATCTAAGTTGCCAAATTTCAGACCATTTCTCTAGCTTTGTTAAGTCCTTCATCATGCTATCTACACCATCAAGGGTGTCTACCCTATTGCACATTCTGGAATCATCCACAAAGAAGCAAAGCTTACCAGACAGCCTTTCAGCAATATCACTTACAAAAATGTTAAAAAGAACTGAACCTTGTGACACACCACTGATAACATCCTTTTCCTCAGAATGTGCTCCACTTACCACTACCCTCTGTCACCTTCCACTCAACCAGTTCCTGAGTCACTTTAGGGCCCATACCGAGGGCACTGTTTATTTATTAGTCATGTGAAAGGCTTTGCTAAAATCTGAATACACATCTAATGCTCTCCCTGGATCCACCTCTCTGGTCACCCATTCAAAGCAATTAATCAGATTTGTCTGACAAGATCTGTCACTAGTGAAATCATGTTGCCTCGGGTCCTGTAAGCCACTAGATTCTAAAAACTTTACTATTCTCTATTTTAAAAAGTGTTTCCATCAATTTACTTACAACAGAAGTCAGGCTTACCGGCCTGTAGTTCCTAACCTCTTCCTTCCACTTTAGGGGAGAGGGACCCCATCTGCTCTTCTCTAGTCCTTTGGGACCACTTCCAACTCTATAGAAGCACTGAAAAGGTCAGCCAGCGAAGCCGCTAGAACGTCCCTAAGTTTCTTCACTACCCCCAAATGTATGCCATCCAGCACCATCGCTTTGTCCACCTTTAGTTTACCCAGTCCCTCACGAACACAGTCCTCTGAAAATTGTTCAGGGCTACCATCCCTCCATTCCTATTTGTGTTTCTTTTCTGTGGTCCTGCTCTGCTCCCAGCCCTTCAGCTATGAACACAGAACAGAAACATGTGTTAAGCAATTCCGCCTTATCTTTATCAGCTTCTACATATTCCTCCCCTTCACCTTTAAGTCTCACAATGCCACTTTTGCACTTCCTCCTATCACTAACATATCGAAAAATATATCTTGTCCCCCCTTCCCATTTTACAGTATTGGCTATTTTTTCTTCTATTTGCCTCTTTGCTTTCCTGACTACTCTACCAGCTTCTCTTAGCTTATCCAGATATTGATGCCTGTCTTCCCCTTTCTGAGATCTCTTGTAGTTTATAAAATTAAAGGAAATGTGTTTAAAATGCTAAACATAACATAGAGGGGTGGGTGGGGTTAAATTGTTAAAGGTTTGATGACAAAATATATCATTATGTCCTTACTGAATACTTTTTCATATTTGAATCCTTGTGTATGTATATTGTGGCAGTTTTTTGTTTTTTTCCTTTGTCATCAATAAAAACGTTGAAATATAAAGACTAACCTCTTTTTCTTACCTTTTCAGCTACTACTTTTGAGAACCAAAGCAGCCTCCTTTTCTTCTTACTTTTATTTACTTTTCTTACAAAATGGTGTGTTGCCCTTACAATAGCTCCTTTCAGTCTTGCCCACTGCTTTCCAGCTTCTTCCAGATGCTCCCATCCAGACAATTCCTTGAGGTAATTCCCCATTTGGAAGACCATCTTCTTCATCCAGACTTCAAGTCTCTAGCCCTCGTAGCCTGGAAATGTTTGGTGTTCCTTAACCCATTCAAGACATCTTAATAGATGCTCAAAAGCTACTAGAAGAACATATGCTTTCAAGCAGAGAAGGACATTGTCATTTGTACTTCTATGATTCTACAGTATCTATACCATTGCAACTCATTTGATCCCAAATAGGTCTAGAAGATCAGTTCTAGACCTATTTGGGATCAGTTGTGAAAAGAATCGTAGCAAACTGGCTGGTTTCTTGCACACAATTCTGCTACGAACAAACAGATATTCCTCTCAGCTGTGTAGAGGAGTGGCCTAATAGTGCAGCAGGCTTTGATCCTGGCAACCTGGGTTCAATTCCCACTGCAGTTCCTTGTGACCTTGGGCAAGTCACTTAACCCTCCATTGCCCCAGGTACAAAACTTAGATTGTGAGCCCTCTAGGGACAGAAAAAGGACCTGCATACAACATGTACATCTAGTAGTGCTATAATCTGCCTCACTGACTACCAACTGCAAGGCAGCTACCTGGTCTTTTCTTCATACTTTTACTGCACAATACTGTTTGGACCAGGCTTTGGTCAAATAGTGCTGGCGAACCTGTCCTTGCATCCTAGCAGCTCTTGCACGTGGCTGAATGAGCTGCTCTAAGCACTAAGATAAAAGAAGTCACCCACTATTCAGCAATTACCGATATTCCTCCAAGGCAAGGAGAAGAAATGTCTAAATAAGCTTTTACAACAGTTTCTTTGGCAAGGGAAACGACCTAGGCTCCCGATGTTGACACTTGTCTCGCCCCGAGAGGGTGGTGGGATGGGCCTGACTAGTATAAAACTCCTCTCCATGGCCTGCGGAATGAGACATATGAACGACTGGTTTAGAGGCACATCTGAGTTTTCCCTGACCCCCGTAGAGGTATCGTGGTTCCCGGGGTGGCATTTTAGCTGCCTTCTGCATGGGGGACGGGGGATGCCACAGCAGGCGCTTCGGCTTCATCCCATGTTATCGGCCCTTCGGGCTACTTGGAGATGGATTTGTAGGAGACACCAGTTTACAGCACGGGTGACTCCTCTCCTGCCTCTCTGCGATAACCCAGATTTTCCACCAGGTCATGGTAGAAGTGTATTCACGCGGTGGGTGGGGAAAGGGGTAATTTACTTGTCACAGGTGCTCACAGAAGAAGGGAGGGTGCGGCCCTTTTTGGAGTTAGAGGAATTACTGGGAAAGGGTGCGGGTTATCAGTTCGCGTATCTTCAATTACAGCATTATGTCGCTTCCCTCTGTTGGACTGATCTCACGGAGCATGTGCAAGAAGTATTAGCGGAAATGTATACCCTGGGGGCACAGTTGTCAGTGCCACTTAAATTTCATCTTCAACAATTGAGGGATACAGCATCAGAAATAGACTATGCACGCTTGGCCCGTGGCTGGACAGAGGACCTGGAATGTGAAGTGACAGTAGAGTTATGCCAATCCTATATCAAACATTTGTACACAATGAGGTTTTCGATCCCACAGCGAGAAGGAATGTATAAAATTTTACTCAGAATGTATATAGCTCCGAGGAGGGCTTCTAAATTTGTCGCCCGGTGTGACGGCTCGTGTCCAAAGTGTGGAACAGCTACTGCGAATTTGGGTCATATGTTTTGGCATTGTCCACGGGTTCAGCGGTTCTGGGGAGGGATGCTACAAGCGGTGGAAGGTCAATGGGGGTGCACTCTGTTGAAGGATCCTCTGATCATTTTTCATAAATATAGTTATTCCTCTTCGCCTCCAGCAGGTTTTAAGGGGTACATACAGATGGTTGTTTATTTTGGGCTGGCCACCATCCTAAAATTTTGGATTTCTGAGAAGGGACTCTCTCTGGCCTTTTGGAGATCCCAGATGATTACACAAATGAGATTGGATCGATGTCAGGTTAAAACGTGGGACAGCGCCCCTGGGGAGCAATTTTGGAAGCAGTGGGAACCCTTGTGGCTGACTCTTCCCTCTGGGGGAAGAAGCTTCATACTGAATTTCTGAATGGGGTTGGGGCTGCACTGGGGGTAGCATAACTTAAGCCCCCACTAACTAGGGATTTTACACTGGGGTCTGTTTGTTAATTCACTTGCTTTGGAATAGGTTGCACTTACATTTGAAAAGGGGGGGAGGGTTAGGGGGGAGGGGGAAGGGCTAGGGATTAGTTAACGACTGATTTTGCTATTGATGAGGTTTTCTTAGCTGCTTAATGAATCAGTGTGGTTCTTATGTTCCATTTTGCAAGTTGAATGTATAGACACTAATAATACAGAGTTAAACACAAATTCCGGAGCTAATGTTGGGATAGGGCAGTGTCGCTGGGGGGGGGGGGGGGTAAAGTAAATTGTCTGGAGCCAGATTTGTATGCAGAAGTGTACATGCACATGCGTTTCATTTTTTCTTGGAGAACTGTTTCTGTGTTATATTGTTACTAATAAAGATGATTCAAACATAAAAAAAACAGAAGTCACCCACTTGTGTGCCTGACTCAATCCTGCTTGCTGACAGAAAAAACAATGCTGTTCAAGGTGTTTTCCATAGACAGCAGGACTGATAAGGAACACAGTCCCCCCCCCCCCCCCCCCCCCCCCCTATATGAAAGTTGTATAACTATGTTGAGGCTTGGAATCAGTAAGCTGCTACAGGCAGGACAGGCCGAGCATGCTCAGAACTTTGAACTAAAGTGCAGAGCTGTGGGTAAGCAGTTCTGTCCCAGTGCCATCAGATGTCAACAGCCATTTGTGCCTTATCAATCCTGATGCATACGGAAAACACCTGTTAGATGTGAGCAACATGGCTTTTTCTGCGGCTTTGGAAAGCCCTTAATTTTGAGTTTTTGTTCAATATTATTAGTTTGTAATTGCACTGGCAAGAGTGTCAGTTCTTTACTGTCAGCTATGATGATATTAACTTTGATAGTGTTTTATGATTGTTTTAGTGTTTTATTAATTGTATTTTAGCACACTACAATCTGTCCAGCTCTGAAGAGAGTTAGCATGGCAATGAAATGAATGTTATTTATGATTGTAAACCCCTTAATGTCTAGTGACAGGTGGCATATCAGAATAATAAATCATATCACAAAAGCTGGACAGGTTAGGGCTCTTCAGCCTAGTGAGGAAGCACAATAGATGTTTATATGAAAACCATGAATAATATGACACAGATTAATAGGGGCTAGTAGTTATTCATATAATGTTTTTAGAAGTATGGAACAGTCCATGAAACTAACTAGTGGGAGAATTAAAACAAAATCTTAAAAAGCATTTTTTCAGTCAACACATAGCTATATTGTGGAATTTGCTGCCAGAGAATATATCAAAGCTGGTAATTAAACTGAATTTTAAAAAGGTTTTGGATAGGTTTCTAGATGACAGGCTTATTAACCATTTTTCCACCAATAAATTTAGGAGTCTCACCTCCCACTTCTGGGAATGAGCAGCATGAATCAGCTTCCTGCTTTTCGATTTAACAGGTATTCAAGTGATTCAGACTGCTCACTATCAGAGACAGGATGCAGGGCTCATCAGATCCATAGTCTGATCCAGCTAAGGGGATTGTTTTGATTCGCTAAAAAATACAACCTATTTCTGTTTAGTTTTGTTTTTAAAATCATCTTTATTTAGGTCGAACTTTGGATCCGTGTTTGCCTACAATGATAGAATATCATGGGGTCAAATTGACTATTAACATTTCTATTTGAAGTCTAGGAGTGTTCTTAAATGAAAATCTTTCTATGCAAAACAAAGTTGATAATGTCAATGCACCTTCTTTTTTCCAATTGTGGGTACAGAGTAAATTGAATGGGATGACTCCGCCGTCGGATTTTAGGATGATCGTGCAGAGCCAGGTTCTAGCGAAAATTAATTATTGTAACTCTTGTATTCAGGGATTTCCATCTGCTAGATTCCAGGCTCTGCAGGTTGTCCAAAATTCGGCAGCGCGGTTAATTACCAGAGTATCAAAATCAGCACATATCTCCCTTGTTTTAAAACATTTGCATTGGTTGCCTGTTATGTACTGTGTTATGTTTAAAACTCTTATGTTAATTCACCAGTGGGTTTATTCAGCTGTTCCTGCATATTTTACTTCTGTTCTGAAACTGTATCGTCCTAATCGTTCTTTGTGTTCTGAGAGATCACAGCAACTGTGCCTACCGTCCCCTGTGGATTATCATTATGCTGATACTAGAGCACATACTTTTTCGATTGCTGCACCGGTCCTGTGGGATGACCTTCCAGGTCACCTGAGATTATGTGATAGTCCTCAACAATTTAAGAGGCTACTAAAGACCCATTATTTTTTAAAACCTTTTCAGAGGAATGAAATATTTTCAAATGTTTAAAGTGACAATGCGTAACAATTCTATGAGGATGAAGTCTGTTTTTGTGATTTGTCTTGTTGTTTGTTGATAAAATTTTATGTATGTCTTAACTGTTACCTGCTGTGGATTAAGGCGGGATACAAATATGAAAATAAATAAATATATATATATATAAAAGCATACCGCAATGAATATATATATAGCGAAACAAAGTCCACAAGAAACAATTCTCCACCCCTTCCTACTCCCCCCCCCCCCCACCACTAACAGCCACAATATTCAGTTAAAGGTTAAAACAGCCTAAGACAACATAATACAAAGTCCACGTGGAAGTTGGCACCCGTGGATGGGGATTTTCGATATGACATCTAAGTCCGACTTTGGACGTTTTGCGAAAAACATCCCAAATCCGAATAGGAAAGACAGTCATTTTCAAAACAGCACAACGTCTATCTTTTGCTTTCGAAAATACAGTTGCGAACAACATTTTGTGATTTGGACGTTTTGTTTTTTAGTCCATTAAAAAAAAAAAAGTCCAACTGCAAAACGCACAAAATCAAACCATTGGGATGTAGGAGGAGCCAGCATTTTTAGTAGACTGATCCCCCCCTGACATCCCAGGACAGCAATAGGGCACCCTAGGGGGCACTGCCAGTGCACTTCATAAAATGCTCCACATACACATCTCACCATTGCTCCTTTACCTTGTGTGTTGAGCCACCCAAAACCCACTACTCCCAACTGTACACCGCTACCATAGCTCTTACAGGTGAAGGGGGCACCTATATGTGGGTACAGTGGGTTTCTGGTGAGTTTTGGAAGGCTCACAGTTTCCTCCACAAGTGTAACAGGTAGGGGGAGGTAGGAGCCTGGGTCCACCTGTCTACAGTGCACTGCACCCACTACTAGACTACTCCAGGGACCTGCATGCTATTCTAATGGACCTAAGTGAGGCTGGCAAGTAATGTTTTTCATCACATTTTTGGAGAGGTGGGAGAGGGTTAGTGACCACTGGGGGAATAAGGGGCGGTCATCCCTGATTCCCTCCAGTGGTCATCTGGTTATTTAGGGCACCTTTTTGTGCATTATTTGTTCTAAAAACAGGTCTAGCTCAAAACATCTTAGTTTTAGTCCTGGATGTTTTTGTTTTGTTCCATTATGGCTGAAAAACGTCTAAGTCTTAGGAATGCCCATGTCTCCGCCTGAACATGGCCCTGATATGCCCCCTTGAGATTTGGACGTACTTCTGACCAACTTCATATAAAAATGTCTAGAAATGGGTTTGAAAATACTGATTTGGACATGTTTGTGAGAAAAACATCCAAATGCTGCTTTATGCCACTTTTTAGACATTTTTCTGTTTCGAAAATGAGTCAGCTTGTTAACATTGCAAAGCATTTAAAAAAAAAAAACACTACACTATCAAGGAGTCAGAAAGCCCAAAAATGGGGTTCATGTCTGAATAATTTGGGTAATCTTTTTTCACCTGGCACTCAATACAGATAGTCTCTCCATACGAAGTAAATAATGAATTTGATTCCTCCATAATTGTAAAGGTGGGGATTCAGGGTGTACCCACTGCAACAATATACTGTGTTTTGCTATTAAACAGGACTTCCAAACAAACAATACCTGTTCCTCACTTGTCAGTTCCAAGTCATCATCTAAATACAGTAAACAAATTCTCTGTGTGGGGCATTATAATGTTGATGTTTTTTTTTAACTCATCTGAGATGCTCATATTTTTTTCCTGCATGCCACGTTTGGTTAATTTTCATCTCTTTTTGGTGAGTTATTGTGCCCAGAAACAGAACAGATGGATGGGTGATAGATGGACATTAATCCCTTCTAGATAATTCCTTCCACCATTCCATTTGTTGGAAATCATAGCATGGGAGATGCGTTATTGTGGTGCATATATATTCCCTTCTTTTCTCCTGCCCTCTCGTTCTCACCTATCTGCTATTTCTCCCCCTCCCTCCTTCCTTCTTTATTCTAAGTTCTTTTCCCTACATATTCCTTCTCACATGCAGTCTCCCGTTTATATTTCTTCTGTGTCTCCCTCAGTCACCTTTCCACTTCCTGATCTCCCTAAATACACCCCCATCGTCCTGCTTAGGTTCCTTTCCATCACTTGTTCTACTGCAAGGGTGGTCTTCATCTCCCCCAGCCTGGATAGCTCTCTGTTCCTGCCCCTTTCAGGCTGCTCTCATTTTCATGTGGCACAGTGCTACTGGCTGAGTCATGGCAGACTAGCGGGTTCAGGACATGGCGAGAGGTTTGCTTCCTGGTGAGCCCTTCCTCTGGAATTGGGAAACACAAGAGAGGGAAGAAGGGGAAGAGAAGGAGGAGGAGTATCTATAGAGAACAGAAGTGCATCCTTATTGTGTCTCCACACAGCTGGCATATGATCACTGCCACTGATCTGACCACTAAGGTGAGGGGGAAAGAGAGATGGGGTGTGGAAGCAAATAAATGCTGACCATGAAATGCGGGAATGTTGTGTCACTGGCCACCCTACTCCCCTGTTCTCCTCTTTCTAGTTCCTTTTACTATATCCCTACATTGCTCTTTGCATATATAGCCTTCAGGTAGAACGGAGAGGGGTAGATTTATTCAGTTGGTGACTGGCCTCCACCTCCTCTTAAATGCTTTTCCTCCCCTAAGCTAAGGCAGGAAAGTCACAGTATTGAAATGTCACTCCTTCAGCTATGTTGCTACTGTTTCTTGACAGAAATGGTACATGAATACACTCATTCCTTAGACAAAGTCTCCCAGAAAGGCAGGGGAAGAGGTTGAGTGATCCCTTAATTGGGAGGACTGAGGTGAGGGAAGGATTAAAAGATGTGATTATGAAAGCTGGTCTCCTGTCTGTGTGGATGCCATAGGGACTTGGCACTGCTGTAATGGAAGAGTCAAAGCAGAGACAGCGGAGGATTCCTTCCTCTGCAGGCAGTGCACCTCTCACCAGGATGTGCAGCGCAACAGACACTGTGGGCTGTGTCAAGTTGATGCACACAGTTTATCTGCATGCTACTGTGCATCTCATTAAGTTGTATTCCTTAAGCCTTTTTTACATGTATGATACCCATACACTCTCTCTCTCTCTCTCTCTCTCTCAATCTTGCCAATCTATCCCTCTATGTCTGTCTGTCTGTCTGTCTTGCTGGATCTTCTGTTTATCGCCAGCTGCTTCTCAGCCTTTCTGAGAGACAGAGGGGAGAAAGAGACCTGATACGTTGGGTCGCTCTGCCGAAGGCCTGAGCAAAAGGCAGGAAGTGTTACAGTGGTATTCCAACTTGCTTGATTCAAAATTCTCCTGCAACAAAATGTCTGCTTGTAGGATTGTAGGGGTTATAATCAACTGGGCAATATTCAGTCCATAGCGTTTATAAGTGAATATTCAGCACCAGGCCATTCTCAGATATTAGTGCCTGAACATTCAGTGATTGAGGAACTGCCAACACTTATCCAGGTTACGTAGGAGAGAGAGTCTGAAAAGCACACAAGCAGAAGCACAGCAGACAAAAAGAGCACAAGAAGGAGCCTTCAAGAGTGGGGGCGTCACATCAGTACTTTGTTGATAAAGACCTGATACGGTCCGTGTTTCGGCGAAACCGCCTGCGTCAGTGGTATAGTGGTAGTCCCAAAATTCAGATATATCAATCAGTCAACAAAGAGATACAATCTTGCAAAACCTCAAAACGCACAAAGACGCTAACAAATAAGCAGGACCACAGTGCTATTTCCAAAATTGCTTCCTGCACAAGTCTGTACTGCCTGTAGTGGCAGTGGAGACCTTTCAGTGGAGCCAAGACAGGGTAGGCTTCAAGCCATAGGCGCCCGGTATAAGAGGTTTGGAGAGGCTAAGCCTCCCCCTGCTGCAGCAGAATGGATCAGCTGTGGAGTCCAGCTGCTCTGAGGGGATTAAATTGTTGATTTACCTCCATCCTCACAGCAGGAGCTGCAGTGAAAGCCCTCTAGCAGTTTGTTTACCTTACTGCTGGGAAAGCAGGGGGGGTTGGCTGGAGGTGTCCTGGGTTGCCAGGGAGATATTTAAGAGGATGACTTCCTGACCTGCACTGAGGACAGATAGCAGCAGAACGAATACTGGGCCAGCATGATCAGAAAAGTCACCAGACAACAAAGGTAGAAAAGATCATTTTATTTTCATTATAGTGTTTGGAATATGTCCACTTTGAGATTCAGGTGCTCAACATTAAAAGTTTATATTTATTTACTTATTTATGGCATTTTATCCCACATTAATTAGGGTGTTTTGTGGCTCTACATGAGAATTGTGATGATATGATCCCTTGTTTCATATTGTTGATGGTCTGCATCAGGGCCGTGCCAACACAGTAAGCGAGGTAAGCATGGCAGGAGGGCGCCATCCTCTGGGGGGGCGCCCCGCCGCACCATGCTTAACTCGCCCTCTTCTCCCCAGATCCTTTTCCTTTTTTTTTGTTTAAATTTACCTCTGTCCGGCGGCAGCGTAGCGTTAGTGGGAGGCAGCGCTCCCCCGCCCCGACGTGTCAGTCTTCCCTTTGCTCAGTTCCGCCTTCTTCTGACATCAGAAATGATGTCAGAAGAAGGCGGGACACTGAGCGAAGGGAAGACTGACACGTGGGGGCGGGGGAGCGCCGCCTCCTTTTCACTAACGCTACGCTGCTGCTGGACAGAGGTAAATTTAAACAAAAAAAAAAGGAAAAGGATCTGGGGAGAAGAGGCAGGTAGTGTAGCGATCGTTTTCGGGGGGGGCGCGGCCAACTGCAGGGGGGCGCCGGAGACCCTAGGCACGGCCCTGGTCTACATTTTCCATATGGGTGGTATATTGGTGTATTAGGTTCTGCCCAGTGTATATTTATGGTACAGTAAGGTTCTGATGTGTGTTTTTGCCAAAGTTGTGCATAGTGTTTTGCAGTGAGCGATTGTGGTTAGAATATGCTTTGAGCAACCACTTTATTCTTTGACATATGATACATATCTAATATCTAAATTTAATAAAAGGTATTAATTGTGACTTTTATTTTTATTTATTAATTTTTTCTGCATGTTATCAGACAATTATGGATTTAAGCTCCACCCCTGGCCCCACCCATAACCCCGCCCCCTTTAGCCTCCCCAAACAGTTGGGCCACCGACCGCCTATGCTTCAAGCCTGCATGAGACAGACACTAAGGGGAAAGTTGGTGTTGTGCGGTGACAGCCTATTCTATAGTGGCATCTGGCCACCCAGATTCCTTTATAGATTAGTAGCGTAAAGCTGATATCAGTGTGCCTTACGTTAGACATCTGCAGTTATACCAGCCACAGACCTGAATGCTACAAGGCTCTTTGTAAATTATAGTATTCTGCATGTTGCATATTTAAGTGGCAGCCTCTCCCATGCTTCAGTCACGTGAATACCCCCTGGCATTTACACACTGTGCCATTACACAGATAGTAGCAAATAGTAGATGATGCTGATAAAGACTTGTATGGTCCATCCAGTCTGCCCATCAAGATAAACTGACAGCATAAAGTATGATATGACATTACATATGTATAGTTGATCGTCATTTGTCCTTGCCATTTTCAGGGAACAGACCGTATAAGTCTGCCCAGACTGGCTTTGTTTCCCAATTACTGATATTGCCATCTAATCACTGCTTAGCTTGTTTGGTTCCACACCTTCTATACAGGATTCCTTTGTGTTTATCCCATGCATTTTTTGAATTTCATTACGTTTTCATCTCCACCACCTCCCGCAGAAGGGCATTCCAGGGTACCTACCACCCTCTCCGTTGAAAAAGTACTTCCTGAAATTGTTCCTGAGTCGGCTCCCCTGCAACCTGAATTCATGACTTCTAGTTACTACCACCTTCCCGTCTCTGGAAAAGGTTTGTTTGTAGATTAATGCCTTTCAAATATTTAAAAGTATTAATCTACAAACCAAACTCCCTTACTGAATAGCACTCAGTCGTGTGCTACCACTTATCTGTTTAAGTGCTAGTTTTCTGCTCATTAACTCGCGCAGGGTAACGTAACTGTACTTGCCTGTTCTTGAACCTGTAACTTTAAGAGACTCAGTGAGAAGAAGGGCGAAGCCCCAAATCACATCAAAGCAGCAACAGTGCAGGAGGCCAGTATGACAGGGGACCCAAGGGGTCCCTACCTGCCATCTTCTAATTCCATATTCCTCTGTTGCATGTTTTTTTTCTATTCCACTTTCCTAACTTTCATGTTGGCTATTCTCATTGGTTTATCTCTCATTTCTCCAATTAAAAATCAACGTTCCCCCCTTCCACCCGGAAGGCTCTGGATCCTTTTTCTGGCATGAGTGAGACTGGGGCTCTCTGTGTCATGCTATACTAAGCCCCTTCCTCTCCCATCTCCTCTCCCCACTTCCCCCACTGCATATGAACCAGTACCCATCAGAATATATATTTTTATTCCTCCAGCTGCAGAAACACACCGCTGGTGGGTTCCTTGAGGAAAGCCAGCCATGAAGGATAAGAAGGGAGGTCATGCATCCAGACCCCTGGCATGAAATAGAAGAGACGCTAGGGCTGCCAAAGGCTCCAGATTTACCCTAACCGACTCAGTCTGGTCCTGGTTTACCCGAATGCATGCTGGCAGTTGCAGTTCTGATTTCTCAACTGCATTCCCCAGTGGCCGTACAAGGGGGGGGGGGCGGTGGGAGCGGTCTGCCCCGGGTGCCAGTGGGTGGGGGGTGCTCCACTCTCGCCGCCTCCTTTAAACAAAAATCGGCGAAGCAGCGTCGCAGGCAGCGCCTCGTCTGCCCTGCTTGTGAAAAAATCAAATCTCTCCTTCTCCTCGTCTTGACGTCGACTCGGGCCTTCCAATCAATCACTAAGTCCCGCCCTCCTCTAAGGTAACTTCCGCGAGGGCGGGCGCCGGGCGGGACACAGAGGGGGAGGGGAGAAGGGGACTGGGGTGGGGGTGTTCAGAGAGGAAAAGGGGAGGGGAGAAGGGGACTGGGGTGGGGATCTCAGACAGGGGAGGGGAGAAGGGGACTGAGTTGGGGATCTCAGATGGGAGACGGGGAGGGGAGAAGGGGACTGGAGTGAAGATCTCAGACGGGAGAAGGGAAGGGAAGGGGAGAAGGGGACTGGGGTGGTGGTGTTCAGAGGGGAAAAGGGGAGGGGAGGAAGGGGACTGGGGTGGGGGTCTCAGACAGGGGAGGGGGAGGGGAGAAGGGGACTGGGGTGGGGTCTCAGACAGGGGGAGGGAGAAGGGGACTGGGGTGGGGGTGTTCAGAGAGGAAAAGGGGAGGGGAGAAGGGGACTGGGGTGGGGATCTCAGACAGGGGAGGGGAGAGGGGACTGATTTGGGGATCTCAGATGGGAGACGTGGGAGGGGAGAAGGGGACGGAGTGGGATCTCAGACGGGAGAAGGGAAGGGAAGGGGAGAAGGGGACTGGGGTGGTGGTGTTCAGAGGGGAAAAGGGGAGGGGAGAAGGGGACTGGGGTGGGGGTCTCAGACAGGGGAGGGGAGAAGGGGAGGGGAGGGGGAGGGGAGAAGGGGACTGGGGTGGGGGGTGTTCAGAGAGGAAAAGGGGAGGGGAGAAGGGGACTGGGGTGGGGATCTCAGACAGGGGAGGGGGAGGGGAGAAGGGGACTGGGTTGGGATCTCAGATGGGAGACGGGGAGGGGAGAAGGGGACTGGGGTGGGGGTGTTCAGAGGGGAGAAGGGGGCTGGAACTGGGGGCTGAAAAAAGGGGCAGAGAGAGAGGGGACAGATCCTAGATGGAAGGGAGAGTGAGAGGGAGGGCAGACCCTGGATGGATGGGAGAGGGAGGGCAAATGGTGGATTGAAGGGGCAGAGAGAAAGGGCAGACAGTGGAGTGGATGGAAGGGAAAAGGCAGACAGTGAATGGAAGGGGCAGAGATAGAGGGCAGATGTGGATGGAAGGGGCAGGTAGAGAGGGCAGACATTGGATGGAGGGGACAGCAGAGAGGGCTGACACTGGATGGCAGAGAACGAAGACAGATGCTAGATGGAAGGAAGACGGTGAAAAGAAGATGAGGAAAGCAGAAACCAGTGACAACAAACTGTAAATAAAATATATATTTTGTTTTTTGCTTTAGGATAAAGTAGTATTGTAGCTGTGTTAATAAATGTTTATAATAGAACATGTAAACAAGGTAATCTTTTTATTGGACTAATTTTAATACATTTTGCCTAACTTTTGGAGAACAAAACCCCCTTCCTCAGGTCAGGATAGGATACTGTAACAGCACTATACTGTACTGACCCGAGGACGGAGGTTTTGGCCTCTGAAAGCTAAATGTAGTAGTCCAATAAAATGGTATTATTTTACTTTCTATATTTGTTTTATTTCTATTTGTTAATTTGTAAAATGGTGATTGGTACTTGTTAGTTTTTTTTCAAATTTACATCTGCTGTCTTTATATTTTGCACAGTACTAGGGGACAGTTTCTGTTTCTGTGGTGTTGAATTGTATGCAGAGTCTGGCATTGGGGGTTCAGTTTAATTTTTGTCTAAATAGAAAGTTTATGATTACTTATTTTATAGTGGATTAGGGTGTATCTGTGTCTGTGAAAAAGACATGGGGGGGGGGGGGTGTTAAAAAATGACCGGCCCCGGGTGTCAACTACCCTAGGTATGCCACTGGCATTCCCTAAGATGGTAGGTCTCAATTCAGTCCTGGCGACAGACCCAGCCAGTCAGGTTTTCAGGATTTCCACAATGAACAAATATGAAATAGATTTGCATACATGCAGATCTGTCTCACATATAAGGATATGCCATAAACCTGACTGGCTGGGTCTGTCCCAAGAGAACCTCTGCCCTAAGAAAAGCAAGACTATAAGTCCCTGCATGCAATGGGGTAGGTCCTGGACTAGAACAACTTGTCAGGCAAATCTGGAACCAAGTGGCAACCCTGTGGGTACCTAATTCTATGGAAAGGAGTGAAGAGGGTGGCTGTGTAGGAAGGAGTCCCTGACTGAAAGCCTTGCATAATAGTTCCCTGATGAGAAAGGAGCAACATGGAAGGAATAGAGACATGAAAACAGTTTGAGACAAAAGAATTGTTTCTATAAAATAAGTACAAAATAGAAGTAGATTATTCTACTTTCTATTTATATTTCCAGAACCTTCCCCACTGACCTGGGGCTGCAGCAGATGGTCAAACCCCTACTTTGGAGGACTGAAAAGAACCCAGATTAATACAAGCTGGCAGTGTAGCATTTTCTATGTCATTCTTCATTAGCCATCTTTACCCAAATGCACTGAAACATCTCAGGTTAAAGGTTTGGCAAAAGGAGACTCAGTGAGCAAAGGAATGCAGCAATCCCAGAGTGCAGTAACTCCACCTGAGACATACTGTTTCACAGTCACACGTAGTAACAGGCAGGTGCAGAGCCACCTGTGCTCTAGTACTGCACACACAGATTCCCCTGAAGGAAAGATAGGCTTCTTTTATCACTACACACACTGATTCCAGATGGGGAAGACAAGTCTCTTTTATACACCAGGTGCGGACTGACAGTGGCTGGAGCCCTCGGGCCGTAAAGGTCATTGAGCCCTACCTTGAAGGGCCTGGTGGTCTAGTGGCTTCTTTGGGGGCAGGAAAGAATCCCACTCGTTCTTGCCTGCTGCTGCTATTCTGCATGGCAGCAGCAGTGTCACCGATGTGTTTTTGAAAATGGCTACGGGTCTCAGCAGTCTCGGCAGCCATTTTTAAACACGGCGGTGGGATTCTTTCTTGCCCCCACAGAGGCCACTAGACCACCAGGAACTTCAAGGTAGGACCAGGGAGGGCTGCAATTTGCTGTTGCTGTGGTGGCGGGAAACCAAGCAGAGCTTCTGGGCCCCCTAGAGCCTCTGGGCCCTCAGGCACTGCCCAGTTACCTGAATGATCAGTCCGCCCCTGACATACACTGATTTCAGTCAGTGTAAGGGAAAGGTGGGTCTCCTTATCAATACACACACTGATTGAAGAGCTGCCAAGTTACCCATTCCAGGAGGGAGACTTTTTGACCGGTCCTGGATTTTTGCCAATCTTATCTTGGTGCATTATGGGACCTACAGCATTGATTTCCAAGGGATAGAATCATGGACTACAAATACTACACTGCTTTGGGATATAAGTTCAAAACCAGGACTGGCCAAAAAGTCTCCCTCCTGGAATAGTAACTTGGCAGCTCTGTTCCAGGCTGAGTGGAAGACAGGCTTTCTTTGTCACTACGCACACGGATTCTAGCCTGAGGGAAAGGGCAAGTCTCCTTTATCATTGCACAGATTCCAGCCTGAGGGAAAGGGCAGGTCTCCTTTACAACTACACACATTGATTCCAGTCTGAGGGAAGGACAAAACTCATTTGATAGTGCACACACTGAAAGGCAATTCTGTTAAGATAATGCCAGCCCTGTTCATGTGAAAGCAATAAAGCTTCTTGAGCTTCAAACGTACTCAGGAGGACCCCTGACATTTAGGAAGCAATTTCTATGAGTCTGAGTGCCACCACCACACTATTACCTTGAAGGGATCGAGAGCACAGGTCTCTGGGACAAAAGCTACTTTCGTAAATGAATCTTTTTACTTTAATGCTATATTAGAAAAAGAACATGTCTATTAGGGTATTAGGTGCCCTAGGCGAATCCGCAGCTTTGCGCCCTTTTTAGGCACCCCCCTCCCTCAGGTTCTTTGATAAACTCAACAGTCATGATCACTTGAATGCCACACCTCATAGAATAAACCTGTAAAGATGCATAATTAGACATCATCCAATTAAATATTAAACTTTATTTAATCTATTCCTAATGAGGACAATTTCCAAAAGCCATTTTACCTGGCTAAATGGGCTGTTTGGAAATTCCCACTTTCCCTGTGAGTAAAAGTACAGCCTGATTGTCTGAAGCATGGCTTTGCTTTGACCGCAGCTGCTGTTTTTCTGCCCCCTGAAAGCTGCTCCCATAGGCAACAGCCTAGTTATGCTTAATGGTTGGGCTGGCCCTGCACATAGATGGGGATGAAAGGTGTGTATGTGTGTGTGCCTGCTTTGGGCTTATATTTAGTTTTCACAGAGATTCTATAGGGGCGACATTCAAAGTGATTTAATTGAGCAGGGGAGGCTCCTGTCCAGTTAAATCACACTGGCCAGCCCTGGAGCTGATACTCAGCACCAGTAAACCAGACAGTGCTGCTGAATTAAACAGAGACCCTAAGGGTGGCCCATCCCAAAGCTGGAGCTTTACCACCACTATGGTGGAGGTTTTTCTTGTAGGCCCTGGTCATGTTCAAAACCACTTCTGGCAGACATACATACCAAAAACTGACATATTCTAATCAATAAATAGAAAATAAAATCATTTTTTCTACTTTTGTTGTCCGGTCATTTTATTTTTCTAATTGTGTTGGTCCCAGTCTCTGGTTTCTGCTTTCCTCAGTCTTCTCTTGCCAGTGTCTCTTTGTCCATTTGGCATTCCTTTTCTTTCCCTGTCTACCAGTCATCTTCTCTCTGCATCCCTATCTGCTCTACCCAGCATCATGGCTCTGTCCTTGCCCCTATCCTCCCATCATGTTGAGCATCTCCCCTCCCTATGTCCACATAACTCTTCTGTGTTCCTATGCCCCTCCCCAAGTGCCACTATCTCTACCTCTCTCTTCCCTCCCTCTGCCCCCCTCCAGTGATCCAGAAAGCATTTCTCTCCAACTCCTGCACCTCTCCCTGCAGGTCCTGGCATCTCTTTTTCTCCACCCCCCCCCCCCCCCCATCCTGGCATCTCTTCCTCCCTCCCTTCATCCTAGCATCTCTCCCCCCCCCCCCCCCCCCCCCCCCCCCCCCACCCATCCTGGCATCCATTCCTTTCTCCTCTCTCCCTTTCCGTACTCCTGCAGCCTGGCATCTCTCACTTTCTCCCTCCCCTGCACCTGTAGTCCTCCAACCTTATTTGCTGCAGTTGCGCTGAAGAGACACCTCTTCCGGCTGACCTGGCATCTTCTCTTTGCCTTGCCACACCCCCAGAAACTGGAAGTCACGTCAGAGGAGATGGGATGCGGCAGAAGAAAGGCCTGGAAGCTCTGTCTCTCTGCAGTGCTATAGTCACAAACAAGGGTAGAGGACTACAGGGGCACTAGGCAGAGAACATGGGAGATACCAGACTGCTAAGTAGAGGAAGGAAACTAAACAGAGAGAGAGAGAGATGCCAGATTGCCAGCGGGAGCAGGGAACCAATGCATGAGATTGGGCTACTTTAGGTGTGTTAGCTGGAGAATGGGTCCTAATGTGCAGTGTCGCTGCTAGGGTCTCTGGTGCCCCCCTGCAAACTATCAGTGGCTCCCCCCTGCAAACTATCAGTCACCCCCGTCCCGGTCCAACCCAACCCAGCATCTTCTTTCTCTCTTCTCCCTCCCCCTTCTCCCACCCACCCACCCCCTTTTTCAGCCCCAGCTCTAGCTCCATTCTCTCACCCGTCCCTTTGATCAGCTCCCTCCTACAGCACTGCCTCTAGTCAAATGGGTCTGGTGCGTCAGCAATGCATTCTGCTCCGAGCCACAGATTAACTACTTTTGGTTTCATGAAACCGGAAGTAGTTAATTTTGTGACTCAGAGGAGTACACAGTGCCGGTGCACCAGACCATTTGACTACAGGCAGAGCGGCGGCAGTGAAAAAGAGCAGAGTAGCTAGGGGACTGTTTACTGCGTTCCGCCAACCCTGCTAATGTATGTGACTTGACATGTCTGATACCAGCTCTGACTGCCATGGCATGCACCAGTTAGTGCCGGGAAAGAGTCAGGGAAGAGCCATGAGTTATGCAAACACCAGCAATATTCAGCCATGTAGGACCACAAGAAAGGCAGTTGTAACTATGCCCAGTTAGCAATGTGGGTACAGCATTGAATATCGGCCCTATCCACATAACTTCTGGGTGCCGCCAGACATGGATAGGAGCCAGCTCTCAATATATGGGTGTAAATTAGCTGGTGGCACTCAGCATTGACCACCGCTGGCTGAATATTGGTTGGTATAATTCTTGCTGAAGTCATAATCCAAAATTTCCATGTGAGTAGCAATGTTTAAGAGGTAACATGTTCAGACAAGGCTCATTTGGAGTTAGCTTGCCACAAAAGTACCTCACTTCACCCAAAGGCATCCGCCTTCTGCTATTTCAGTACTAAAAGCTCCGCTAATGCACCTCACTCCTGCTCCACTGCACCCATCCCCCAGAGTTCAGGAGAATGTCTGCCCTTATAGAAAGAAAGGAAAAGGCAACTGAAGGAAGCACAGCAAAGAAAAATGACTTTATGGAATGACACAAATTTAGTAATCATAATTAGACACATTAGTGCTTCTTTTCTAGTCTATTCTTAGCAAATGCACTTTACTTATCTATTTAATACGTTAAGTGACTGATCTATGATGTTTTAATTACTTGAAATGAAGAATCTGTCTCTAATGCCTCTTTCTCAAATTACTCTATTTTTCTAATAAGTTTTTATAAATTGTACAAAGTACTGCAGAAATCTTTCATGTGTTATCTACAGGCGGTTCACACCTGCAAGAACTGCACATGTAACTACAGTTACCAGCTCATGCAACACATATGTAATTAGATACTATTACAGGCCCCTTTCACACACTTGTTACAACAGTTATCAGTTCAAGCCACACATGTGTAATTACATACTGTTACTGGACCCTTTCACATATAAATAATTAGTTATAGCTATCAGCTCATGCCACACATTTGTAATTAGATACGGGTACTGCCCTTCTCATACATGTTACTAGTTACAGTTACCAACTCCTGCCATTCATGTATAATTAGATACAATTACTGACCCTCTCACATATGATATTAGTCATATATGTGTAATTAGATACAGTTACAGTTACAAGCTCCTGTTATAAGTATGTAACTAGGAATGGATATTGCCCCCTCACACGTGTGTAACTAGTTGTTATCTGGCCTTTCTTACACACGTTATTACACATGTGCAGGAGCTAAGAACTATAACTAGTAACACGTGTGTAAGTAAGGCCAGCTATAACTAGTTATGTGTGAGGGAGCCAATATCCATTCCTAGTTACATATATGTCACAGGAGCTTGTATCTGTATCTAATTACACATATATGTCTAGTATCATGTGTGAGAGGACCAGTAACTGTATCTAATTACATACGTATGGTAGGAGTTAGTAACTGCAGTAAAATGTGTGAAAGGGGTAGTAGCTGTATGTAAATACACGTGTGACAGGACATAGGAACTATAACTAGTAAGACAGTTAAAGTTATGAGCTCCTGTCACATGTATATAAATAGAAATGAATATTGGTCCCTCTCACAGCTATATAGTTAGTTACCATTACCAGCTCCTGTCACACATATGTAATCAGATACAGTTACTAGCTTCTCTTAGATACGTGTTACTGGTTGCAATTACTAGCTCCTGCCACACATATGTAATAAGCTCCTGCCACACATATGTAATAAGACACAGTTACAAACTCCTGTCACATATATGTAACTAGAAATGGATTTTGGCCCCTCTCACATGTATATCATTAGTTACAATTACCAGGTCCTGCCATACATACATAATAAGACACAGTTACAATAACGAACTCCTGTTACATGTATGTAACTAGAAAATGGATACTGGCCCCTCTTGCTAGTTACAATTACCAGCTTGTGCCAGACGTGTGTTGTAAGAAACAGCTACTGGCTCTTCTCACACATTATTAGTTACAGTTACAGTTTACTGTCATGCACATATAACTTAGTACCAGTATGGTTCCTATCATACATATACAATTACCTATGATTACTGGCCCCTCTCACACACATGTTATTAGTCAGAAGCTTGTCACATATATGTAATTAGATATGATCACCAACTCTTTTGTGGCTACTGCACTGCTTCCCTTTCAGGACTGGCCCGGCCCCGTTTATACACTGCATACATTCTACCAAACATCACTGTCTTATCCTCTCCACCCTTCAAACTCCCAACTCCTTACATCACCATTCCCTCTCCCTCCCCCTCCCCACCTGAACTGCTCACTGTTGCTGGAAGAGCTTTCACTTCTTCTTCTCAATCTTGCTTCAACCCCATCCCCCCTGTTCTTTTGGATGATTGACTCCACTTCTGATTTCAAATCCAGTTGAAAATTCATCTTGCTTCGCCTGCCTTCGGTTCCTCTCATTACCCTAATCGACAATCTTGCACAGTCTGGGCGTTCGAGCTCTCACTCAGCTCTACCACACCCTCCCTTCTTTTCTATCTGTCTCCCTGCACTTTATTGTATTGTGGTCCCTGGAGTGACTTTAAAACATTTTGAAAATGATTTTGGATAAAAACCACAACATTAAGCATCTTGTGGGATGAAGCCAAAGTGCTGAGCAATTTGGAAATGATCCTGTCTTTGGAAAGCTGCCGTACCTTTCTTATAACAATTAAGAATGATTCAAAGTATGTACATGAGAGGAAATGCATGAAATGAACATCCCCTCCATCCTTAGCATACCTTAAAAATTTATAGGTCTAGTTTCACACAGGATGTCTCGTAGTGTCCACTTATCTGCCTGGAGTATATGCATAGATCAGACACATTTTCAGCAGTGCTGCATGTACATCCCTTATGGAGTGGAGCCTAGCAGTCTGAGACAGGAGGAATTGGGTTCAGTTACCACTGCAGCTCCTTGTGACTCTGGGCAAGTCACTAACCCTCCATTGCCCTAGATACAAAATAATTGCTTGTATATAATAAGTATACTGCTTTGATTGTAATCACATAAAGGACAGTATATCAAATCCCATCTCCTTTTCCGTTCGTTAATTCTATATAGTACATCAAAGTTAGACACCAATTCAGCACGCAAGGGTAGTGTTATCTCTGAGTCTCTTCCTTTATCGAAGGATTTCTCTGTCAAAATAGATCTAACTTCTAAAATTATTGGTTGTCATTGCGGATTCCTCTCTCTCTCTCTTTAGAATCCCCAGGTGAATCATCTAGCACAAACTGTTTCCTTTAAACTACATCAGTTGTGTTGTATTAGAAAGTATTTTGACAAATATAACTTTAGCACTTTTAGTGCAGGCATGTATTTTGAGTCATTTGGATTACTGCAATGCTTGTTTCTCTTATGTTAGAACTTTGTTTCAACAGGGCCGGTGCTAGGGTTTTCTGGCGCCCTCCTGCTGCCTATTAGTCAGCGTCCCCTACCCATCCAGGGGTGGGGTCACTATGGCTCCGCCACCTATAGTAGCCACACCCTGTTTACCGGCCATGGCGCATTATAGACAGGCATCATTGAAAATATTACACCAGTATAGGAGAGAAATATAAACTTCTTTTTTTTTCATTATAAATAATTTCTGTAAGCTCGTTACAGCTCCCAGTATACCCATAGGTAAAAGCTGGGTCCTCCGCGGACTTGACTGGAGAAGTATAGAGTGGATCCAGCTTTTGCCTATTTCTCCATCCCATGTGTAGTTTTTCTCCTCTCTTTCCTCCCTCATCATGTTAATCTCACTTCCTCTGTCTTCCCTCCCCTCCATCCATGTCCAGATTTTCTCCTCTCTCCTCTCCATCCATGCGCATCTCCTTCCTCTGTCTTCCCTCCCCTCCATGTCCAGAATTTCTCCTCTCTCCCCTCCATCCATGTGTATCTCCTCTGTCTTCTCTTCCATCCATCCATGTGTATCTTCTTCCTCTGTCTTCCCTCCCCTCCATCCATGTCCAGCATTTCTCCTCTCTCCCCTCCCCTCAATCCATGTGCATCTACTTCCTGTCTTCCCTCTCCTCCATCCATGTCCTGCATTTCTCCTGCCCTCTCCTCCATTCATCCATGTTCAGCAACTCTCCATTCTCCCCTGCACTCCCCTCCACCCTTCCATCCATGTCCAGCAACACTTCTTTCTTCCCTGCCTTCTCCTCCATCCTTGTCCAGCGATTCTCCTCTGCCCTCCCCTTCCATGTCCAGTGATTCTCCTCTCTCCCCTCCCCTCCATGTCCAGTGATTTCTCCTCTCTCCCCTATCCTCCCCTCCCCTCCCATCCATGTCCAGCGATTCTCCCCTGCCCTCCCCTCCCATCCATGTCGTGACTTGTCCCAGCCCCCACCTGCCCCCTTTTTAAGCCCCCGAGTTCCAGTTCAACCCCAGCCCTCACCTGCCTGCCCTCTTCTCCCACAACAGCCCTCCTTTCCTTCCTGCCGCCCTGCCTTTAAAACTTTTTACCTCAAGTCGCAGCAGTGGCAGTGAAGGCGACAGGCTCGGCTTGCCTCCAGCCTTCCCTTCTCTTCCCTCTCAGTGTCCCTCCCTTGGAGAAAGAGGAAATTACATCAGAGAAGGGTGGGACACTGAGAGGGAAGGGAAGGCTGAAGACGAGACGAGCCTGCCGCAGGAAGGAAAGGAGGACTGTTGTGGGAAGCTGAGGGCGGGCAGGTGAGGATCGTGAGGAACTCTCCCGGCAGCAGTAAGCATGACTTGTGGCGCCCTCCAGAGGTTGGCGCCCCCTTGCCATGCTTACCGGGTTGCTCTGGCCCTGCGTTTCAATTGTTGCAGAATATGACAGCCAAACTTATTGTGGGCCTGAAAAGATCTGACAGTTCAATAGCTGCTTTAGCTGCTTTTCATTGGCTTCCTATCCATTTTAGGTTTTTATTTAAATTAGCCTGTTTAATTTTTAAAATGTATGATGGCTCTGCTCCAGAATATATTTTTTAATTAATTTCTTTTCCTCTTACTCGCAGAATGCCGAAAGTTAGGGATCAATTTTATCTGTTACTCCCATCTTTTATTGGTATTCGATTTAAACAGATTTTGGAAATGTCCTTTTGCTTTCAGGCACCGCAATTCTGACTTTCTCTCCCTCAGGATTTACATGGATCTTCCATTTATTTTTCTTTTAGGAAACGGTTAGGAACATATTTGCTTAAAGAATTTATGTCTTAATTCTCGTTTTTTGTTTACATTCTTTTTTTGTTTCATTTTTGGTTTTGTCTTCAGTTTGTTAAACCATTTTGAACCTTTGTCCAGAGGGAGTTACCAGTATACAAGGAACACATCACATCACACGTAACTTTTGGCACTAAAACAGAAGTTATATGCCAAACTAGGTGTATACCAGGAACGTAGCCAGATCTGACATTTAGGTGGGCCCTGAGTTAACATGGGTGGGCCCTTCCCACCCCTGTACATATATACAGTTTTTTTTAACCTTCCATCTGCCCCATCTCTCCCTCTTTCTTCCCATCCATCCCCTCTGCCCCTATTCACATATTGTCATCTTTCTCCCCCTCCAACCACAGCCCGGTATCTGCTTCTCCCCCCCTTCGCCCAACATCTGCCATCTCTGAAAACCTCCCCCTCTTCAGTCTACCTCCAAGCCATCGACAGCAGCGATTCCCGTAGGTGACCTGCACCAGCCCTGCAGGCTTCCCTCTATGGCATCTCCGCCAGTGAAGAACAGGAAGTGACATCATCAAGGGCGGGATGCAGAAGAAGGAAGCTTGCAGGGCCAGCGCAGGTTGCCTACAGAAATTGCTGCAGGCAACAGCTCGAAGGTAGACTGGGGGGGGGGGGCGGGGGGTTCAGAAAGAGACAGGCAGATGCAGTGTTGCCAGTGGGGAAGAGAGAGACAGAGGAGCGAGGCAATGCCGAGGTGTTTTAGGAGCCACTAGACTGGGTGGGCCTGAGGCAAGAATGGATGGGCCTGTGCCCACCCAGACCCACCCATAGTTACGCCACTGGTGTATACAGCAGTTATGCATGTATACTGTAAGTGGCACACATAAGAACCAGCATTCAGGCACACACATTTACACCTGCTATAGACGGTTGTATCTGGTTGTGGTATGTCTAGCTCAAATGTGCACACTAGAGGCCAGATTTTATATATGGTGCTCAAAATTGCATGCACAACAAATTTGGGCACATGCCCAATTTGTGTGTACAATTTAATTGATTAACGAGCCAATTAGCACTCAATTGGGAACTAAGAACCAATTACTGGTGTTAATTAGCAATAATTGGGATTTACGCATGAATCTTACAAAGTGCTATTCTATGAAGATGCATGTGTAAATCCTTTAGTGTGCAACTGAAAAATGGGCATGGTCATGGGAAGGGCATGGATGGGTCAGGGACGTTCACTAGAGATGCATGCAGTATCCATTGACTTCTACCTCCTAGTATCATCCTTTATCCTTTCCTTTAATGTTTTTGGTCTCTAATTGTTCTCATACCTCACACTAACATTATTGGCTTTTGTCTCACCTAGAATGTAAACCGCACTGAACCCTGGAAATGGGATATTAGCGGTATACAAGAATTGATTTGATTATGGAATTTGAAGGATCTGCATTTAATTTACGTGCCAGGATTTACACCAGCTTTCAGTTGGTGCAAATGTTCATGCTTACAAGTTGGGCATGGATCCTGGAGATACACACTACTTTATAAACAGTGCCCAACTCAAAGCATCGTTTATAGAGTAGTGCTGAGCGGGTCACGTCTTACCGTCTTTAATTGAGACGCATAGGCAGATGTTGAATGTCCCCAGTAATAAAGAAGAGGTATCACTGGTAATCCAACAGAGTAAATTAGGGAAGGCCTCAGGACCCAATGAGTACAGAGTCAAATGTTACAAATTGATAAGAGCGGAAATAGTTGGCCCCTTAACAATACAGCTAACTGCAATGATAGCTCAACAAACACTAGCTGGCATACTAAACCAGGCCACACTAATAGTGCTTGCCAAACCAGGGAAGGATCCGACTACACCAGATTCCTACAGGCTTCTATCCCTACTCTAATTGAGACAAAGCTCTCAGCAAAAAGCCAATCAGCTAGCAAGAATACTACCCAAATTATCGGCGGATCCACAGGTGGGATTTGTCCGCCATCGTCACACAGTTAAAAACATTAGAGCCATTTTAGGTACTCTGGAAGAGGTTCAATGCTGCTCAACTCTTTCTCTGCTTGTGAGTTTCAATACGGTGAAGGAGTTCAGCAGGGTGTCTTAGAGGTTCATGTACAGAGTTCTTGAGAAATATGGAATTTCAGGAATGTTTCTTGCTGCAATCAAAACACATAGCCTTTATAGTGATGAATGGGATGCACAGTGAGTCTTTTCCCATCCAGTGTGGAACAAGACAGGGATGCCCCATATCACCACTACTTTTTGTGTTGGTGTTAGACCCCCCTTATTCCAAGATATTCTGTCCACCCCAGAGGTACGAGGGGTACACTTGGGATCTAGAGAGTTTCAAAGTTGCTGCATTTGCAGATGATTAGTTATTATATAGTGGACCCTGTCAGGCTTATTTTCGAAAGAGAAGGACGCCCATCTTTCGACACAAATCACAAGATGGGCATCCTTCTCACAGGGTCGCCCAAATCGGTATACTGGAAGCCGATTTTGGGCGTCCCCAACTGCTTTCCGTTGCGGGGACGACCAAAGCTCCAAGGGGCGTGTCGGAGGCATAGCGAAGGCAGGACTTGGGGTGCCTACACATGGGCATCCTCAACCCATAATGGAATAAAAGGGCGTCCCTGACGACACACTTGGGACGACTTTACCTGGTCCTTTTTTTCTTATGACCAAGCCACAAAAGGTGCCCGAACTGACCAGATGACCACCGGAGGGAATCGGGGATGACCTCCCTTACTCCCCCAGTGGTCACTAACCCCCTCCCACCCTCAAAAAGTTTTTTTTTAATATTTTCTGCCAGCCTCAATATCATACCCAGCTCCCATGACAGCAGTATTATCGAAACGAAAGATGGACGCCCATCTAGTTTCAATAATACGGGTTTCCCTGCCCCTTCGCTGGGACGTCCTGCGAGGATGTCCTCAGGAAAACTTGGGCGCCCCTTTCGATTATGCCCCTCCACGTGCTCCCATCCTGTCCTCCTAGAAAGTATTGAAGAATTTGGTGACTTCTCGGAGTTTAAATTAAATAAGAACAAATTGGAGGGTTTGACCACTGATGCCATGCTAATTATGGTCTGGGGAGATGCTTTTCCTCTCCGATGGGCCATGGACTCTTTCCAGTACCTTGGAGTCTAGCTCTTGGTTAATCCTCGGAAATTATATCAACATAATATACCAAATGTTATACAATTCACTAGATGGTGTTTGGAGGCATGGAGGATATTACCTTTATCACTTAGTAAGAGAGTTAATTTAATTTATATGACCATTTTTCCAAAGTGGTTCTACGTGCTCCAAAATTTGCCTATTTTTCTCCCACATAAAGACAAGGATAATTAATAGATTGTTCATAAGATTTTGCTAGGGGAATAAAAAATCCAAATTAAAAGCAGATGAATTATATGGTCCATGGAGAAGAGGGGGATTGTGACTTCCAGATATTAAATGGTATACCCAGGTGTGTCTTTTGTGCCACTTATGAGATTGGATCTTAAATATAGACACATATACTCCACTAGATATGAAACAGGCCTTAGATTACCATTCCACTTAAATTGCCTATTGCATGCTCATCTTCCCACACTCCCCTTTAATTTATGGCATAGTGTTTTTATACAGCCACTAAGGGAAACCTGGAAGAGGCTCTTATGACTTTGGGGGTGTAGTCCTTTCTCTAGTGATCTCCTCCCTATTGTAGGTAATGCAGCTTTTAAACCAGGGTTGGACAATGTAATATTTAAAAGGTGGGCTCAAGAAGTCATAGGGTTCTTACATCCGAACACCAGAGATGATGGATCCATAATACCTGTTACCAACTTTCCAAGAGGGGCAGAGGGAAATTGGGATACAATTTTTGCACATAGGCAATTGGCACATCACGTGTCATCGTTACGGGAGGATAATTTTAGAGGATGCTTAGCTATGCGATTCACTGACTTTTTCCAGGTTGAGGTCCCACAAGCTCTGTCTATTTTGATGTTGCAAAAGCAACTTCATAATCTACTTCCACCAAAAAAATAAACAGAAACACTTAGTCTGGGCTCATGAGTTGGGTATTAGGGTAACAAATAAAGAGTTCATACAGTTGCTTGGACAGACTGGTGCTCATTTTCAAAGCGTATAGTTTTACAAAGTTACACACAGTAACATATATAACTACGTAAGTCTATGTGCTTTGTAAATGAGTCTCTATATCTCTGACCCGCTGTGCCAGTACGCAAAAAAAATGTCATTTCCACACCCTGATGAGAGCTTACATTTCACACAGACAAGCATATAGAATTGGAGCTACTTTATCCCCTAATCGCCCTAAATGTGGGTTAGTGCACAGTTTGTTGGCCTATGCTTTATGGAGTTGTTCAAAGATACAATTTTTCTGATCAAAGATTGTACGCAATTTATCATCTCTGATGGGGAAAGTTATTAAAATGTCGCTGTTGGGTCTTTTATTTGGTAAATCTGCAGGTGTGGTTCTCTGAACAAAGGGGAAAGAGTTTTGCTGGCTAAGGCTAGTATCACAGCACAAAAATGTATTATGCAAACATTGGTGGGAGAAGACCTGCTTCCCATTGACCTGGAGAAATAAGCTATATACACTTATGATCTTGGAGGGCAAAGATGCTCATCTCTCCTTTAAAGGAAGAGAAGAAGAAACAGTTTCTGTCTGTTTGGTAGATGTATATTCAATCTCTGCCTACAAGAGTAAGAAGCAAAATTCTGAATGAGTTGGATGTGTAGACCTGATACATATGTAGGATTGTTTTATTATTCTAGTGTCTGGCATGGTCCTGGTGGTGGTGGTGATGGTTTATAGTATTAATAACATGGGGAAAACTAAAGGGTCGGAGGGTTATAAAGGGGGGGGGGGGGTGAATTCCATGTTTTAGACAATGTTATACTTTCAGAATGAATATTACTAATGGAATATTTGTTGGAATGCTATCTTCGTAATGTTTATTCATTCAGGGGCGCTTTTACTAAGGTGCACCTAAAAGTAGCCTGCACTGGTGTAGGCACGTGTTTTAGATGCATGCAGGTCAATTTTTCAGCGTGCCTGGAAAAAAGGCATTTCTTTTTGTGGCCAAAAATGGACGTGTGGCAAAATTAAAACCAGTATGCATTCATTTTCGGACTGAGACCTTACCGCCACCCAGTGGCGTTCCTAGGGCAGCTGACACCGGGCGGATCGCCGATGCGCCCCCCCCCCCCCCCCCCCGGGCTGCAGCGCCCCCCCCCCCTGGCGAAATGACACCTCCCCCCCTCCCCGGCGAAAATGACACCTCCCCCCCCCCCGGCGAAACAACACCCCCCCAGGTGCATTTTACCTGCTGGGGGGTGCCACGCGCCTGTCGGTTTCGCTCGTTCCATGCTCCCTCTGCCCCGGAACAGGAAAGTAACCTGTTCCGGGACAGAGGGAGCACGGAATGAGCAGCGCCGACAGGCGCATGGCACCCCCCCAACGGGCGTGCACCCGGGGCGGATCACACCCCCCTCCCCCCCAGGAACACCACTGCTGCCACCCACTGACTTAGCAGTAAGGTCTCATGCACTAACTGGGCAGTAAGTGGTCAATGCACATAAACTACTGATTACTGCTGGGTAAGCACCACATGGTAGAAAATAGAAAATATTTTCTACCGTGTGTTTCGGGCGCGTGTCAAAAATGGAATTACCGCCCAGAGCATGCGGTAACTGGGCTGTAGTTCCAATCTGGTGTGCATTGGACGTGCGTAGGCGCCTACATGCCTTAGTAAAATGGTCCCTTAATGAAGAGAATTTAAATATGAGCATCAGCTCTGATAAAAGATTTGTGTTTCAGCTGTCAGTGCTATATTCCTGCTTTATGAGCATCAGCTCTGATCAAGATCTGCTCTTCAGTGTCTGTGCTGCATACATGTATATGTGACTCAGTATAAATCTTGCATGGAATTTTGGTAAGAATCAGCACAGCCCTGAGCATGAGCTAACAAGAAAGACTTTCAAAAATTTGGGGAGAATGGTGGTCAAATGCATAACTGCAACAAAACAGATTAATGGGACTAGAAGGGGAATATCTGAAATTTCCCTCTCCCACCCCCATTTGGGACTATTTATACATCTAGCAGTGCATAATATTAGCACCAATGTTAGGACTGTCAATTCTTCAAGGCAGGTACCTATTGTACCTGAATATTATTATCATTGTACAGCACTGCATATATCCAATAGTGTTGTACAATTATTAGTGTTATCATTAGAGAGTTGCAAACTAACTCATAGTAACATAGTAGATGACGGCAGAAAAAGACCTGCACGGTCCCCACTAACCCTAAATTTTAAAAGAGAAACTTCACAAAGGGCAAATTCCCAACCTGAATTCAGCTATCAAAATGCTTCATTTTAATATGACTAAAATGGAATGCACACAGACCTTTAGTCTCATGTCTTGAGAAAGTCTTGAGACCAGCCATGAACTTAAGTACATAAGCATCACCTTGCTGGGACAGACCAAGGGTCCAATGAGCCCAGCACCCTGTCACTGACAGCGACCAAAAGAACAAGCAATTTGTCCCGTCCATCCTATGGATACTGTATTATTCCCTCGTCCATTCAATAACATTCTATAGCTTTTCCTCCAGGAAGCCATCCAACCCTTTTTTGAAGTCCGCTAAGTTAACCGCCTTAACCACCTAGTCCGGCAGCGAATTCCATAGTTTAACTACACGTTGAGTGAAGAAAAATTTCCTCCGATTTGTTTTAAATTTACCACACTGCAGCTTCATCGCATGCCCCCTTGTCCTAGTATTTTTGGAAAGCGTAAACAGATGCTCCACATCGACCCATTCCATTCCACTCATTATCTTATAGACCTCTATCATATCTCCCCTCAGCCGCCTTTTCTCCAAGCTGAAGAGCCCCAGTCTCTTCAGCCTATCCTGATAGGGAAATCGTCCCATCCCCTGTATCATCTTTGTCGCCCTTCTCTGCACCTTTTCCAATTCCACTATGTCTTTTTTGAGGTGCGGCAACCAGAATTGAACACAATACTCGAGGTGCGGTCGCACCATGGAGCGATACAATGGCAGAATAATATCCTTATTTTTGTTTTCATTCCCTTTCCTAATGATATCCAACATTCTATTTGCTTTCCTAGCCGCAGCAGCACATTGAGCAGACGTTTTCAACGTATCATCAACGATGACACCTAGATCCCTTTCTCGGTCCGTGACTCACAACGCTGAACCTTGCATGACATAGTTATTGTTTGGGTTCCTCTTTCCCATATGCATCACTTTGCACTTGTTCACATTAAACGTCATCTGCTGTTTAGACGCCCAGTCTCCCAGTCTCGTAAGGTCCTCTTGTAGTTTTTCACAATCTTCCCACGATTTGACTACTTTGAATAACTTTGTGTCATCGGCAAATTTGATTACCTCACTAGTTACCCTCCTCTCTAGGTCATTTATGAATATGTTAAAAAGCAGTGGTCCCAGCACCGATCCTTGAGGGACCCCGCTAACTATCCTTCTCCATTGCGAATATTGACCTTTTAATCCTACTCTCTGTTTCCTATCTATCAACCAGTTTTTAATCCACAGTAAGACACTACCTCCGATCCCATGTCCCTCTAATTTCCTCTGTAGTCTTTCATGAGGGACCTTATCAAACGCCTTCTGAAAATCTAGATACACAATATCAACCGGCTCACCTCTGTCCACATGTTTGTTTACCCCTTCAAAGAAATACAGCAGATTGGTGAGGCAAGACTTCCCTTCACTAAATCCATGCTGACTTTGTCCCATTAGTTCATGCTTTTGAACGTGCTCTGTAATTTTGTTCTTGATTCTAGTCTCTACCATTTTGCCCAGCACCGACGTCAGACTCACCAGTCTATAATTTCCCGGATCTCCTCTGGAACCTTTTTTAAATATCGGCGTTACATTGGCCACCCTCCAATCTTCCGGTACCACGCTCGATTTTAAGGATAAATTACAAATCAATAACAGTAGCTCTGCCAGCTCATTTTTTAGTTCTATCAGTACCCTAGGGTGAATACCATCCCGCCCAGGAGATTTGCTACTCTTCAGTTTGCAGAACTGCTCCATTACGTCTTCCAGATTTACAGATATTTCAATAAGTTTTTCCGACTCTTCAGCTATGAGTACCCTGTCCGGCACCGGTATCCCACCCAAATTTTTTCTTCGGTGAAGACCGAAGCAAAGAACTCATTTCGTTTTTCTGCTATTTCTTTGTTTTCCTTGATCGCCCCTTTTACACCCTGGTCATCCAGCGGGCCAACCAATTCTTTTGCTGGTTTCCTGGTTTTAATGTATCTAAAAAAATTTTTACTATCAGTTTTCGCCTCTAACGCTATCTTTCTTTCAAAATCTCTCTTTGCCTTTCTTATCAGCGCTTTGCATCTGACTTGACATTCCTTATGCCGCTTCTTATTTTCCTCATTCGGTTCTTTCTTCCATTTTCTGAAGGATTCCTTTTTAGCTCCAATCGCCTCCTTTAACTCACTTTTTAACCACGCCGGTGGTGGTTTGGTTTTTCGTCCTCCTTTTCTGACACGTGGAATATGTTTGGCCTGGGCCTCCAGGACGGTGTTTTTGAACAGCATCCACGCCTGTTGTAGGTTTCTTACCCTCTCAGTCCCTCTTCTAAGTTTTTTTTTTTACCGTTCTTCTCATTTTGTCATAGCTTCTTTTTTTAAAGTTAAACGCTAACATATTTGACTTCCTATGTTTACCTTTTTGAAAGCAAATTTCAAAGGCGATCATGTTATGATCACTGTTGTCAAGCGGCCCCCGGACCGCTACCTCCCGTATCAGATCGTGCGCTCCACAAATGACTAAGTCTAGAATTTTTCCTTCTCTCGTCGGCTCCTGTACCAGTTGCTCCATAAAGCTGTCCTTTATTTCATCGAGGAAGTTTACCTCCCTAGCGTGCCCTGATGTTACATTAACCCAGTCTATATGGGGGTAATTAAAATCAATAATACTGTCACTCTCCTACCCGTTATGCAACGTGTTTGCGGGAAACTATTGATGTAACAACAAAGTGGAGAAAAAAAGACCTCAGGTCACTCGGCTGATCCTCGTTCTTAAAGGACAAGCCTTTTGTATAATGAGGAGGCCTTATCAGTCATGGGTCTCAAAAAACTCCACTAAATAACTTATAAATATCTAGTCCCAACAAACAGATGCATAAGAGACACTGTTTTCAAATACATTCAAGCTTGGCAAGAGTACTTATCTCAATGTAAGAATGCTTAGAAAGTCCAGCCGTATTCAATATGTTCTTTTGACATTCGAAAGGTCCCGACAGGGAAGCCCTGTTTCGCTAGATATAGTAGCTGCTTCAGGGGAATCTTTCACACTGTACACAATCCCAAGCCTGTAAAATATCTCCGTCTCCAATCTCACTGGAACAGAAATGGCGGACAGCTTCTCTATACCCGTGGAAAGTTTAAATACTCAGCGTCTGACGTCATCTCATTTCCATCCAATCAGACGGAGCACTGTTCAAAGAAACGCTTTCCACTCAATTGCCACATTTAAACCTTTGGGAATAACAGTCTGTAAATTAAATATCCACCGTTGTTCTCTTTGTCTTAACATTCGTCTGATGTCTCCCTTCCTTTCTGTTATTTTAATTTGTTCTAATACAATGCACTTTAACGCCGAAAATTGATGTTGATATTTCAAACAATGTGTGACCATGGGCTCATGCACTTTACCCGTATGTATGCAATGTCGGTGTTCAATTAACCGAGTTCTTAAATTCCGTGAAGTTTGTCCCACATAACATAAACCACACGGGCATGTAATAATCGTTATTACATGCGATGAAGCACAGTTAGTATTGGCATGGAGCATATACGTTTTCTTTAACTGAGGATCCGTGAAAGTGCGAGACTGTGTCATAATGTTGCACACAGAACAATGTCCACATGGGCTGTGGCCACCCTCGTCTCTTCGTCCAACGGTGTCTCTATTCCAAACATCCACAGGACATAACACATCATTAAAGTTACTGTTGCGTTGGAAGGCAAAAATCACGCGTAAATCTTGAAGACAGGATGACTTGTAACAAAGATAGGATGGCGTTTGACAATTTTGATCATTTTATTGGAATGAACATTAAAACGTGTAACAAATGTCAATGTTTCTTCTGTCTCCTGAGTTTTTGGTGGAGGGTGTAACAACCAATCTCTGTGATTGTATCCAGCTCTCTTTTTTTGGCCTTGGCCACCAATTGTTTAGGATAACCTCGATCTATTAATTTAGATTGTAATTGGGTGGCTTGTTGTACATACCCCTCTCGAGAAGAACAAATTCTTCTATATCGAAGAAATTGTGCAAAAGGAATGTTGATCCTGCAATGATACGGATGCATGCTGTTATATTGTAAAGTCGTATTTCTGTCAGTGGGTTTGATGTGTACAGAGGTGTCCACGTGGAGTTGGTCTAAATGTACATCCACATCTAGAAAAGCAATCGATGAAACACTATGTTTAACTTCAAATTTAATCGTGTTGTGACATGTGTTTAATTCTTGTACAAATGAATTCAACTGTTCCAATGTCCCTCTCCAAGCCATAAAGATATCATCTATATAGCGGAACCAACATATGGCATGAACAAATAATTCAGAAGTGTAAATCCACCGATTCTCAAAATATTCCATGAAAAGATTAGCGATGGTGGGAGAACAAGCAGCTCCCATAGAGACTCCTGTTTTCTGAAAATAGAATCTCTGGTTCCATGTGAAATAATTTCTAGATAAGGTGATACGAATTAATTCAATGATGAATTCGGTGGGAATTAACTGAGGACGGGGTCTGGATTCCAGAATTTGTTCCAAAATGAGAATGGCCTCTTCCTGGGGTATAGACGTGTACAAAGCACAAACGTCCAGGGTGACCAATAAAACAGTCGATTCATCTTGTATCTGTAAAGATTCTAACAGCGTCAAAAAATGGGTGCTATCCCATACGTAAGAACGTATTGTCAACATGTGCGGTTGTAAGATCTTATCTATATATTGAGCAGCACGTTCAAGTAGAGATCCCCTGGTCGACACAATAGGTCTGCCTGGGGGATGTTCTAAATTTTTGTGAATTTTGGGTAAAGTATAAAAAATAGGGACTTTAAAGAAACGAAAATTAAAAAAAGTATATTCTTTCTGAGTAAGAAAACCAGCTTCTTTACCTCCCTTAGTCACTTCCTCTATCAAATCCTGCACCACATCCGAAGGATCCCCATCAATTTCTGCATATGTGTCCCTATCCGATAATTGACGTGTTATTTCTTCCATATAGGCGGAAGTGTTTAATACCTAGGCAACAAAAATAACCCATTATTACTGCGTTGCCTAATTTATTTGCCTCACTAATTTCCTTTAACATGACTGCATCCGTCTGCTCATCCTGGTTGGGCGGACGGTAGTACACCCCTATCACTGTCCTTTTCCCCTTTACACATGGAATTTTGATCCACAATGATTCCAAGAGGTCTTTTGTTTCCTGCAGAATTTTCAATCTATTTGATTCAAGCCTCTCGTTAATGTACAATGCTGCTCCTTCCCCAATCCGGTCCACCCTATCACTGCGATATAATTTGTACCCCGGTATGACAGTGTCCCACTGGTTATCCTCCTTCCACCATGTTTCCGAGATGCCTATTATGTCTATTTCTTCATTCAGTGCAATATATTCCAATTCTCCCATCTTATGTCTTAGGCTCCTAGCATTTGCATATAGACTTCAAGCTAGACTTGTTATTCCTTAACACATCATGTTGATTACTTGACAGTACTATTTTACTATCTTTTGTCTGGTTTTTATTAATTTTATTTAAAGACATTGAATCTACTACAGCATCTTTTGCCACCTCACTATCAAGAAACCCTGTCTTCCCTGTTTGGGCGATATCTTTGCAAGATACCTTATTCCAAACCATATGCTTTTGTGCGACTGTCGGCCTTCCCCCCCCCCCCCCCCCCCCCCATTCCTAGTTTAAAAGCTGCTCTCTCTTTTTTAAATGATGATGCCAGCAGCCGGTCCCATCCTAGTTAAGATGGATGGGACTGGGATGGGACATGACATGATTTTATCCAGGTAAATACCCTTGATAATTTCCCTTCTCATATATAGAGGCAAACAGGCCCTGGCTGGCAGGATATACATATTGAATATTTATCAGATGTGTCTCCAAATCTTTGGTCTGAAAAACAGATTAAATTACATATCTTGGTTATCCAGAAAATCAGACCTCTTTGTGGTCCTTGAGGGCCTCTGCTGGACATGCATAAGGTTCTGACAATGATCACCCTCCATGCAATATTCTTGCTTTACATGCAGCATGACACCTGCATAGGACTCTCAACTGCCTGTATTGTATTCATGATCTATATGTATCAGTGTGATACCTGAATGAGGAGGGATGTTCTGATGACAAACAGCATTGCAGCATCCAACAGTGTGATGAGTAAACAGGTGGCGCTTTCAAAAACTTTTGTTTCTATGTGTTCATCTGAATGCATGTGTTTGTGTGTCAGTGTGTTTGTATGTACATGCATGCCTCTATGTGTGTGTGTGTATGTATGTGTGAGTGGGCACTTTAGTATATGTATTTATAGTGTGGTTGCTGTGTTAGTCCACTTTAAAGGTAATGAACAGAAATAAACAAAAGAAAATAAAAGAAAGGAAAATATGGTGATACTTTTTATTGAATTAAATACATTTTTTGACAAGCTTTCAAAAACAGAGCCTTCCTCTTTTGGTCAGAATATAAGCAAAAGATGACAATATTAAAATATATATAATGAAACATGAAAAGTATTCCCATGGCAATCTTGAGGGAGAGAAAGGTGTGAGGTGGGCCTTATCTGACCTGACGAAGGCTTGGCCACTGTTTGGAAAATAGGATACTGGGCTAGATGGACCATTGGTCTGACCCAGTATGGCTATTCTTATGTTCTTATGCTTTTGAAAGCCTGTCAAAGATGTATTTTTATTCCAAAACAAAATAAAGTATCACCTTCTTTTATTTTATTTCTTTGTTTTACTTTGTTATATTTCTATTATCATCAGCAGAGGAGAGGAGGTACCAAGTCACTGTTCTGGCAGGTCACCTCCCACTGAGGAAAGCAAGACTCCTGCTCTGCAGGGTCAGCCTGGTTATTGCCGCATTCTCTCCTGTGGTGCAGTGCAATGTGATGAAGTGGTGTGGCTGCTCTCCCTATCAGCAGCAGGCAAAGTGTTAATAAGATATCATCTCCTGCTGGGGTGCAACCACTCTTGCAGTGAGAGAGCTGCAAAACCTCTCAGCTCTTAGTACAAGGCTGGTCCTGTGGCAGCAGGTAATGATGTTTCTTAATACTTAGCCTGCTTCCAACAGTAGGGTGAGGCTGCATGCTGATGCCATGATGAAGAATCAGCTCATTCAGATCCAAGAGAAGTATGTAATAGATGGGGGATTAAAAATAAATAAACAAAAAAGAACAGACTGTGAAGAAAGAAAAGGAGGGAAAAACCTCAAGAGGAAGTGAGGGAGCAGAGAAAAGCAGGATGGATGGGTGAGAAGGGAAGGAAGAATTCACCTCTGGAATGAGGGAGGGAAGTGCCTCTAGTGGATTTAGAGACTGTGAGTGAGTGAGTGAGTGAATGAATGAATGAATGAATGGGAGGGTGTGAGAATGGGGAAAAGATCATCAAGTGGGTGGTGGAAGGACATAAAATGGGGGAATGAGCATCGAGAGAGTGAGTGAGTGGGTAGTCTCTAGTAAGGGGAGGGTGCAAGAAAGAGAAGAATGGAACAAAAAGGAGAGAAGAGCCTCTAGACAGGGAGCGAGGAGGGGAAGGTGAACAGAGAAAAAGAAACATCTCCAGAAAGAGGGACAAGAATGAGCCTGTGGTGGGGAAGAGAGAAGGACAAAGGGGGAAGAGGCTCCAATGAGAGGGAGGAAGTGAGAAGGAAGAAAATGCATCTGGCAAGAGAGGTGGAGAGATGGTGTCATGATCTTATCTTTGGCTTTTATAGCCCACTTTATCCCAAAAAACATTCACAGCAAGTTAACAAAATAATAGAAAAGAATTGGGAATATACAGTGCAAATAATAAAATTAAATAATTCATCACTGCTGTATAAAATACTTACAGAATGAGCACATCTTCAATTGCTTACGAAAGACAATATACGTATACAGCTTTCTAAGAGGTGTCATAATTTTTAACCTTTTACTGTAGGAAAACGTAAAAGTGGTCAGTCCATAACACACTGGTATGATCAAAAGAAGGCACCCCTAAAAAACTGGTTAAAACCTCTGAAGACCATCCTTCTAACAGTTTAAAAATCAAACAACATGTTGCATGAAAACGTTTTTTAAAATTAAGTTGTTAACCTGAAATTTCATATTTAGGGAAGAATCTAAGAAAACTCCCAGGACTTTGGAAATATTTTCCACCAATAATGAAGCCCCATTATTTATTGGAATAAAATTCGGAATCCCACCAGCAGTAGGAGTAAAATTTTGGGTTTGTCTGCATTAAGTTTCAGAAAATGAAAAGAAGGCCAATTTGTAATCTTTTCAATACAATCTTTTATCATAGCACACGAACTTTCCAAATCCTGGAGTGGGAACTAACAGAAAGATATCATCAGCATATGAAAATGAAAAATCTCTTTCATCCAAGATTAAGGACCTTAGGGGCCCTTTTACAACGATGCGAGAAGGCTAACGCGTGGGTAGCGAGTGCACCTGGCGGTAATTCCGAGTTTGGCGTGCACCAAATCCCATGGTAGAAAATAATTTTCTACCGTGGGAGGCGTTCCTGGCGGTAACTGGCACCCAAAATTTCTCTATCATTAGAGACCTGATAGCGAGCCTAGGAAGCAATATAGAGAGATGGGACTCTGGAAGGCACAGAGGATGAATGGGACTGGGTAGAAGTTGAACAGGAGGAATGGGAGCTGATAGATAGAGTATAAGAGAAAAATAGCCTAGATGTCAGGGAAGGAGCTGGGGTTGGTAAGGCAATAAAAGTCAGATGGGTAAAAGTGGTAGATGAAAAGCTGGTAGGTAGCTGAGAGGTGAAAAGGAGGCTGAAGACTGGATGGTGAGAAAAGGGAAAAAGGAGGGATAAAACCTATGAGTAGTGAAATACAGAAACAAAGATGAAAGGGAAGATCGTTATAGATGTATCAATATCAGTATCAATTTATTGTTTATACACCACTGTATCCCCTGTAAGGGTTCACTAAGGTTTACAACAAGTTAATTGAGCATGTCATAAAACATACAAGCATCAAGTACAATAATAAAATGTAATCACTAAATAAAAAAGTTTTCAGTTTTTTTTTTAATACAATATAAGATTCAAGACGCACTAAGGGGTTCTTTTACTAAGCTGTGGGAAAAAGGGACCTACGCTAGCAGTGGAAGCCATTTTTCCCACGCACCAGGGCCCTTTTTATTGCAGCCTGTAAAATCCCCCCCCCCCCCCCCACACACACAAAAAAATGGCCACGTGGTAATATAACTCTCACGTGGCCATGCAGTGGGGAGCTCTTACCACCACCGCCCCAAATATGGCCGCCAAACTTAGCCGGCTCTGTGGTAAAAATTGCAGGATAGTCAGTTATATCGCATGATATAACAGGCTATCTTTAAGCCACTAACCAGTGATATTCAGACCTGAATAGCCGGCTATCTGGTGCTGAATATCGCTGGTTAGGTGCTATTTCAGCAGTCATTTCTCTTTAAATATCAAGCGGATTGTGTCTGGGACAATAACACTGGAAATGTGAAATTATAACAATTTTGTTTTATTTGTATTTAATTTTAGCATATTAATAGCCCAATTCTGAATGTGATCCAGGCAACACAATAGTCTTGAGACAGTATCAAACAAATCATTGCCTGCAGGTGTTAATATAAAAATATCATCTGCGTACGAAAGTAATAATTCATTTGTCCCCAATCTAATATTTCCAAGAGATGACATAAACAGGTTAAAAAGAAGGGGAAAAGGAAGGGAAGAGGACAAGAGGACAGGAGAGGAAATGGAAAGGAGATACTGAAAATAATAATTTAAAAGAATTACATAATGAAAGTGCAAGAGAGAAATTGGACCCAACTCGGTTAGAAAACTAAAATGTCTTAGACGGTAGACAAGAAAAAGATTTTTTTTAAATGTCTAGGAACTAGAATGTCAATTTTGAGGAACATGTATCTTTTCTATTTTTGTATTGTGTAGTGTGCAGAAGGGAAATGCATTTATGTTTTTCTTTTTCCAGTATTTCACAGTTTATAGAGCTTAGCTTTCTTGAGGGTTTCCATTTCAGTTTTTGTCTGCCTGTTTGTTTCTAATTTATTGTTTCTTATTTTTATATTATTATTTCTTATTTTTATACTGGGTTCTGCATGTGTGACTGAGGTGAAGGATTCTGCTTAGCGTGTAGTTCCTGTGAAAAGATCAGTAGAAGATAGGGTTATGAAGAGGCTCCAGATTTGCCTGACAGAGCTGATCCAGCCTTGGATTAACCCTATTGCATGCAGGGACTTCTAGTCTTTCTTTTCCTAGGTAATCCAGTTTGGAAATCAGAACTACAAGTACTTGCATGAAGTGGGATAAAACCTGGACTAGATTGACCCTGTCGGACCAATCTAGAGCCAGCTAGCAAACCTAATTACAGTCCAACTTTTCTAGTTTCCCAGTAGTATCTATGTTGGTGCTCTAGGGCCTGGTATAATATTTACAGTGTTGTCCAATATCCTAAGACAAAGCAACTGATAGGAAGCTAAGGGGATCTTTTACAAAGTGTTGGTAAGCTCAACACGGGCTTACCAAACACTAAATCAGGACTATCGCCGGCCCAGCACGGGGAAAAATGAAAACCCCTGGAAATGACTTGCGTGGTGGTAACCTGGAGGTAATCAGGCATTGCCATGCGCTGTCTGGTTACCACCGGGTTACTGTGGGAGCCCTTATCACCACCTCAATGGGTGGCGGTAAGGGCTTCCCGTCGGAGGGCCACGCTGTAAGAGTTCTTTTACCACATGGTCATGTTTGTCTGGAGACTTTTTACCCACTGCGGAATGAAGGGCCCTGGCACACAGGAAAAACGGGCCTGCAGCTTGGTAAAAGGACCCCTAAGTTAAAAGAAGAGTTGTGAAAGGAAATCACAAGAAGAGTTCTAATTCATCCCTGGTGCTTTCTTGACTGACTCTGGGGGTGAAGTGGGTCAGGGGATGGAGCTTGGAGGTGGAACAAGACAGGCGCCCATTTCTGAAGGAAATGAGGGGGGAGAACTGTTTGAAAACTGCAATTCCATAATTGCTATATTACTGTCAATCAATGCAATATGCTGCAGTGGATAGAACTGCTTTTTCCAAATCCGGCTTCATTTCTCTTCCATCCTCCACCACCCGCAGAAACAATTCCCCCAATATCCAGTCAGTGGCGGGTAACTCTTTTGCTGTCCACCACTGCTGTTAAACCCAGATATTCAATATCGGACCATTCCTGGCAACTGGCATTGAATATCTGGTTTTATTTGTGACCGCGGCATCTTACCCGGTTAGGCTGATATTCAGCGCTAACCTGTTAAGTGCTTAGCGGTTAAAGATATAGGCCTGCTACTTATGCGGTCTATTTTAACCACTAAACATAGCGGGTTTGGCACTGAATATCTGTGCCTAACCAGCTATGTCGTGCAATATAGCCAGTTAGGCCTAGATTCTATATATGGCACCTGAAAAATCAGCACTCAAAAAATTTCCACCTAGGCTTATTCTATAAACTGCGCCTACTTTAGGTGCAGATTATAGAATACACATAGAGCCCTTAAACATGCCTAAACCTAGAACCTAAGTTAGGTGTGGTGCAGGAATAATCTATAACCACGCGCATAATTTTTTATAATGCCCATGATCTGCCCACTCCACTCTCATGGCCATGCACCCTTTTTGGCTGCACGGATTAGAACTTACGCAGACCACTTCATAGAATACTTTATAGCAAGTTGTGCATGTAAATTCTAATTAAAACCAGTTAGGGCCCTGTTTTCTAAGCAGTGCTAAGGGTGCGCTAGTGTTTTTAGCATGTGCTAAACACTAAAGGCACCCATATATTCCTATGGGTGTCTCTAGCATTTAGCGCATGCTAAAAACACTAGAGTGACTTAGTAAACAGGGCCCTTATGGTCGATAAGTGCCTGTTAAGTAGCAATTATTGGCACTGATTGGCTTGTTAACTAATTAAATTGCACATGCAAATATAGAATACACCTGAATTTGCACACACAAATACAGACTATGCATGGATTCGCATCTGCAATTTCAATCGCACTATACAGAATCTGGGGGTTAGTTGCTAGCCACTAACCGCAGATATTCAGCAGGAGATAACCAGTTAAATAGTTTTTAATATTGACTAGTTAATTTCTAACCCTAGGTTCACCACCTCCACTTCTGTGACCAGAGCTGCCTTCCAGTGCTCTACTCCAACTGCCTTCCCATTGGCTTGATCAAAGAGGTTTAATAGCACAGGAGCTGGCATGATGTCAAAACCCTGAAGCTGTCTCCCCTGGCAGCCGCCATATTGGTCAGAACAAAACAAACTATCAGCTATTGTATCCACATTGTCGTCGTTTATTGTTATTTTATCTCATTATACTTAGAAACATGCTGGCTTGTGCAGTATACGGATGTACGCAGAGAAAGTATCACAATGGAATAACCTTTCATCGGTTAGAGTAGTAATTTGTTCTAAATCGTAATCAATGTGTCATTTTGAGGGACTGATTATAGGGACCCTTAGCACATGTTGTCCTGGTTCTGAGATTTTTTCACCTAGTAAAGGGTTACCAAAACAGACATCATGTTCTGAGAATCAGGTGCTCAACATTCACAGTGTTTATTTTTAACTACAAAGGTTGTTTTAAACCTTAATTAGGTTGAAACCTGGGAGCATTTAAAATCTTTTTTGCCTGTGCCTAGATCAAAAGAGAAGGATGGTAAGTGGGAACATGCTCCTTTTGTTTTGTGGAATGCAGTGGTATATTATAAAAATGCACTTCATATTTTTTATTATTACTATTTAAAACAGAGTTACTGAATAAAGAGGGAACCGCTACCTTCATGCAGAAGTCCAGAATGAGTCTAAATGTGCCAGTCCTGTTATATATATTTATTTTTACTTAAAGTCTGTTTAGATATAAATGAAAGCAGCACACTAATAGCCGCCAAGTTCATACAAAGTTAATTATTTTCAGTGGAAAATAAAACTGTTGACTGCCTGCTATGTGAATATTTCATCACTGTTTCATTATTGCTACCAAGTATTACATATTTGGGGCATTTGCTTAAAACTTTGATGCTTTTAATTTGTTTATCCAGTCTTTACGTGCACATGGTATTGCTCTTAAAACCAAAAGGCAAAACCTAAGGGTGCCTGAACAATTAGGTATAAGCAAACTCGGCCCATGGAAGCAGAGAGGCCCAGTTATCCTGACGCTTGTTGACAAATGCCCGCAAGAACCCCTTCAATGTTTGGTTAATCCTTTCGACCATGCCATTGGTTTGAGGATGGTAGGCTGATGAAAAGTGGGTCTCTACCCCCAACGCCGTACACAAGGCCCTCCAGAAGCGTGAGGTGAATTGGGGTCCTCGGTCGCTGATGATCCGAAGGGGCAGCCCATGAAGCCGGAAAATATGTTGAATGAAGAGTTGGGCTAAGGAGACCGCCGAGGGAAATCCCGGCAAGGGAACAAAATGGGCCACCCTGGAAAAACGGTCAACTACCACCCAAATCACCGTGTGTCCCCGGGAGCTGGGGAGGTCGGTGATGAAATCCATGGATAACTCTGTCCAGGGGGCTGTCTCGCCTCATCTGAGGCCACCGATACTGTCTTGCAATGAAACGAAGGGTCTTTTGATACCCGAAATGCCCGGCCCATCTGGACGAATGCCCCCATCGCATTACTTTCTCTCGATCGGCGGCCGGCACTAATTCCTTCCTAGGAGCGACCCCCCCCCCCCCGCGGCCGCACTGAGGCATGCCGGATCCAACATGGGGTGGATCTCCTTTGCCTCCTCTGGGACCTCAAATGCTCTGGAGAGCGAGTCCGCAGGGGTATTCTGAGCAGCAGCCCGAAACACCAGTTGAAAGTGAAATCTGGCAAAAAACAATGACCAACGGGCCTGTCGGGGATTTAGCCGTTGGGCCTCTTGAAGATACAGAAGATTCTTGTGGTCAGTGATCACCGTGAACCGGTGTTCGGCTCCCTCCAGCAGATGCCTCCATTCCTGTAGGGCTAATTTTAATGCTAAGAGTTCTCTATCCCCTACCGTATAATTACGTTCTGCCGGGGAGAATTTTCGAGAGAAGAAGGAGCACGGTTGGCGCCGGCCCTTGGTGTTAACTTGAGAGAGGACCGCCCCGGCCCCCAAAGCGGACGCGTCCACCTCCACAATAAAGGGTTTCTCTGGATCCGGGGCCAACAAGATGGACGCTGAGTTGAACGCCTCTTTTACCTGGCGGAAGGCCACTTGCGCCTCTGGCGGCCAATCCCGGACATTCGCGTGTTTCTTTGTGAGCGCCGTCAACGGCACTGTCAGTTGTGAATACTGAGGAATAAACTGGCGATAATAATTCGCGAATCCCAAAAAACGTTGTAGCGCTTTCAATCCCAGCGGTTGCGGCCATTCCCGAATAGCGCGGAGCTTGTCAGGATCCATCCGCAACCCCTCGGGTAATAGAATATGTCCCAAAAATGGCAGAGACCACTGATGAAAAGCGCACTTACTGAGCTTGGCGAACAGGCGGGATTGCCGTAAACATTGCAGCACCGCGCGAACATGCCTCACATGTTCGGCGGGGTCCTTGGAGAAGATCAAGATGTCGTCCAGGTATACTATCACCGTGGAGTTCAACAACTCCTCGAGCACGAAATTGATGAATCGCTGGAACACTGCAGGGGCGTTGCATAAGCCAAACGGCATCACCCGATACTCAAAATGTCCCTCGTGAGTATTAAATGCAGTCTTCCATTCGTCCCCCCCGCTGGATCCAAACCAAATTGTAGGCCCCCCGCAAGTCCAACTTAGTAAATATCTGGGCTCCTTGCAGCTTGTCAAAGAGTTCAGGAATGAGCGGTAGGGGGAACCGATCCTTTACTGTGATGGCATTTAACCCTCGATAATCAATACAGGGCCTCAAGGAGCCATCCTTCTTGGTAACAAAAAAGAATCCGGCCCCGGCAGGGGATGTAGAGGGGCGGATGAACCCTTTCTGGAGATTCTCCCGGATGTACTCTTGCATCACTTTGGATTCTTCCCGGGACAAGGTATACAGTCGGCCCCGGGGTGGCATCGTGTCTGCCCTCAATCTAATGGCACAGTCGAAAGACCGATGAGGTGGTAGGCTCTCCGCCTCCACTGGGCTGAATACATCTGCGAAGTCCCGATAGGCCACGGGCAGGGAGCCCAGATCTTCCCGTGCCCCCTTAGGCGCCATAGCTAATGCAGGTCAGCCGCCGCTCCGGCCCTTACAACAGGTCTCCCGACAGGTGTCACCCCAAGACCGGATCTTCCCTCCGGTCCAGTCAATAACGGGACTATGACACCGTAGCCAGGGCAAGCCTAGGACCACCGGGTGAATGGTCCGGGATAGTACCAGGAATTGAACCTCTTCCCGGTGATCCTCCCCCACCTGAAGTCCCAAAAAGGGGATGATTTCCGTGACCGGCTGCAGTAAGGTAGTTCCCTGAATGGAGGTTACTTGCAACGCCGGTCGACGAGGAAGCGTAGGCCAGCCCATCTGTAGCAGTAGTTCGTGGCAAATAAAGTTGCCCCCCGACCCAGAGTCCACCAGGGCCTGGGTCCGGATCATGGTCTCGTGCCATCGTAGTGTTACTGGCAGTGTTACCAGGGAATCCGGTAGGGGAGCGGAGTGCCCCAAGACCCCTCCCCTCAAGGTGCCTTGGGGGGAGCGTTTCCCGCCCGAGCGGGGCAAGTACGGACAAAATGCCCGGCCTCACCGCAATAGAGGCACAGTCCGTCCCACAAGCGCTTCTTCCTGTCTGAGGGAGCCAACCATTGACGGCCAATCACCATTGGTTCTTCCCCATTCCCCTTGGAGTCCCGGTTCCCACGGCGGGGGGACGGACCCTTACCGGTCCGGGAGGCTCCCTGCGCCCACTTTTGCCGTTCAGCCCGGGCTCTAACTCGCTCCTGGAACCGGGTATCTGCTCGTATACAGAGCGAAATCAGGGCATCCAATTGCCCCGGGACCTCTCGTCCTGCCAATTCGTCCTTGATTCGCTCTTGCAGTCCTTCCATAAAGATTGCCATCAGGGACTCCTGATTCCACCGCAGTTCCGTGGCTAGGGTCCAAAAACGAATGGCGTAATCAGCCACCGTCCCCTCGCCCTGTTGAATCCGCAGCAGTTCCGACGCCACGGAAGATGGTCTGCCAGGGAGGTCGAACACCATGCGGAAGCGGCGCTGGAATTCGCCATAATCGTCCAAGATGGGGTCCTGTTGTTCGTTTAACGGTGACACCCATGCCAGGGCCTGGTTCTGTACCTGAAGCGTGGAAAGTTGAGAGCACACGTTCTGGAGCGCCCCTGATAGGGCGTTCAGCTGTTCCTGCTGTTGCTGAAGTACCTTGGCCAAGTCCCGTAGATCAGGCTGCGTAGGCAAGCTCATGGCTTCCGTTTCCTGTCCGGTTTCTGCTATGGGTGAGCCCTTAGGTTCCCTGAGGCCCCGCAAGACCTCAGAGGACAGCCGTGCACCCCGAATCTTCACCCGCGGCAGCCGCCGTTCACCAAGGGTTGAGCCCCCAGCTGCAGGCGGCCAGCAGGACTGCTGGAACCGCGGGGTGACGGCTGGCCTGGCTGGTAGTCAGCAACACAGTCTCTGAAGGGCAGCTAGCAAGGGCGGCTAGCACTGAAGAGGAACACAGTCTCTGCGGGCAGCTAGCAAGGACGGCTAGCACTGAAGAGGAACACAGTCTCTGAAGGCAGCTAGCGAGGACGGCTAGCACTGAAGAGGAACACAGTCTCTGAAGGCAGCTAGCGAGGACGGCTAGCACTGAAGAGGAACACAGTCTCTGAAGGCAGCTAGCGAGGACGGCTAGCACTGAGGAGGAACACAGTCTCTGAAGGCAGCTAGCAAGGACGGCTAGCACTGAAGAGGAACACAGTCTCTGAAGGCAGCTAGCGAGGCCGGCTAGCACTGAAGAGGAACACAGTCTCTGAAGGCAGCTAGCAAGGACGGCTAGCACTGAAGAGGAACACAGTCTCTGAAGGCAGCTAGCGAGGACAGCTAGCACTGAAGAGGAACACAGTCTCTGAAGGCAGCTAGCAAGGACGGCTAGCACTGCGACCCACTGCGCCGGCTTCTGACATTTAAAACGGAAGCAATTGGATCCTCCCGTTCCTCTGTTTAAATATCGCGCCAGTCCGCCCCGGGAGAGGAGCCAATCCATCCGGCCCTGGCAGGCAATGGAGCGCCTGGATTGGCCGGCCTGCCCTCCAGGCGGAGTCTCAGTTCCGGCGCGCCAATCCGGCGTGAGTAGGCGGAGCTTCCGCGCTGGTCCGCTCCGGGTAAGGGAGGTGTCGACGCTGGCGCCGCCATCTTGGCCGGCGTGCTCCCTTCTCCGAGGCCGGCGTTTGCTCCAGCGGGTCGCCGGCCTCGGCCCGACCCGCGGCAGCGTCGGCTCCACCGGAGGTCCGTCTCTGCCGCCCTGGAGGCTGCGAGGCCCGACGACCCTCGCTTCCCCCAGCGGGAGCACAGGTAGGGACACGGAACGGGACACAATCAATTAAAACAGGAGTAATGTGATAAAAATATATTTTTCCTGTTAGCAAACGAGCTACAGTACTTTGTACCAACTGCAGTTTGGTTAAACTGACCTGCGTCAATCCATGAAAAGGGAGTTACAGTAATCTAACCTGCTTGTTACTAATGCGTTATTTTAACCATGTTAGATTTAGATATCACAGGTCTCAACTGCTGTATCATTCTTAGTTGATAATAACAAGAACACACTACTTTGGTCACATGAAGATCGAATTTCATATAATTATCACACAGGAAACCCGATGTGGTCAATTCGTGCAAATATTGATCTCAATCCCCTGAAATGATGGTCTATATAATAAGGCATTAGACTTACGTGAAATCCCCGAAGCAATTGTTTTATTCATGTTTAGAACTAACTCATTGTTATGAAGCCATTCATCCAGCACTTGTAGCTGTTTATTCTATCCATAGTCCCTGTTGCTAGTTACTAAGGAAGGAAACAAGCAGTGTGGGGCGGGGCAGGGCATGGCACAGCAGGGAACTAGAGAACTGTAGACAGAGGTTCAAAATATCTCCAGACGTAACCTTCTACCTTCTGGATATTAAATGGAAAACTCTGCTGACTTCTGAAAAAAGCCAGACAGTTACCAATCTTAACCTCCTGAGTCCTGAGCACATGTCAGAGGGCCCCCTAAACATGTAGATACAAAGTATGTACAAAAATTGCCAATGGTTTAATCTGGCCCTGCCTACAGCATGCAGGGTTAGATGTGGGGTACTAGTTTTAGGGATGAGGCAATCTGCAGGGTGGTGGTGCAGTTGCAGGATGTCGTTTTTGGGTTTGGAGCAGTTTGTGGGGTGTTGTGTTAGTTCAGGGTCTATTGTGGGATAGTGAGGCGGTTGCAGGGGGGGCACACTTTGAAGGGTGCTAGGGTATATGCAGGAGGGTAGGTTTTGGTGTGCAGCAGCTTGTAGATTGGTGTGGCAGTTGTGGGGAGAGGTAATTTTTGTAAATGGGGCAGTTTGTAGGATAGGATAGTGTTGCAGGTATGAGGAGTAGTTATTTGGGATAGGGCAATTTGTGGATTAGTGGGACAGATGCAGGATGGTAGTTTTTGGTGAAGGGACAGGTTGGAAGGCAGTGTAGCAGTTGTGGGTGTAGTTTTTGGGCTATGGGGCAGTTGCAAAGAGGTAGTTTTAGGGGGTGGGGCAGCTTGGTGGTTTGGAAGAGTAGGGGATTTCACCTTTGAAACTGCTTTCCCTATTCTCGAACTACTATATTTCATTCTCTTTGAGTTGCTATACTACAGAAGCTGGAACTCCTTTCCCCAAAGTTAAAAACTGGACCATGTATTGGAGGGCTAATTTCTCTGAATTCTCCCGTTTGATTTGGTTTATTTTTTAATTCAATGTGGGGGTTTATAAGGGTTTTTCACAAATACCAAATTTCATACCATTCTGTTAAGTTTTCAGAGAGTTATAAGTACATACGTACATAATTATTGCCATACTGGGACAGACCAAAAGTCCATCAAGCCCAGCATCCTGTTTCCAACAGTGGCCAATCCAGGTTACAAGTACCTGGCAAGATCTCAGAACAGTACAATACATTTTATGCTGCTTATCTTAGAAATAAGCAGTGGGTTTTCCCCAAATCCATTTTAATAATGGCTTATGAACTTTTCTATCAGGAAGGTATCCAAACCTTTTTTAAAACCCCACTAAGCTAACTGCTTTTACCACATTCTCTGGCAAAGAATTCCAGAGTTTAATTATATGTTGAGTGAAGAAATATTTTCTCTGACTCGTTTTAAATTTACTACTTTGTAGCTTTATTGTGTGCCCCCCTAGTCCTAGTATTTTTGGAAAAAGTAAACAAGTGATTCACATCTACTGATTCCACTCCACTCAATATTTTATAGACCTCTATCATATCTCCCCTCAGCTATCTTTCTCCAAGCTGAAGAGCCCTAGCCACTTTACTCTTTCCTCAAAGGGAAATCATCCCATTCCCTTTATCATTTTCGTCGCCCTTCTCTGTACCTTTTCTAATTCCACTATATCTTTTTTGAAATGTGGTGACCAGAATTGCACACAATATTTGAGGTGCGGTTGTACCATGGAGTGATACAAAGGCCCTATAATGTCCTCATTTTTGTTTTCCATTCCTTTCCTAATCTACTATAATAAAACGCAGCCTCAATGTTCTGAGGACACTGACGTCACTGAAGTCACTCACACACCGGTTCGTGGTTTCATGGTGGTGAAGCCACCACAACATCTTCATGCCCCGCCCTCGCGTCACACGTGATGACGTCGAGGGCGGAACATGAAAACAAATTAACGCACGGGGAGCAGTAGGGAAACACGCTCCGCGTGTTTCCCTAGTCCTCCCCTTCCAACAAATCCCAGCCGCCGCTGATGTGCACATGAACCCCGCCCCTTTCGCCACATAGCCCCGCCCATGGTAGCACATGCTTAACCTCACCAAACTCCCTCCCTCCCTGTCACCTCCCCTCCCCTTACGCGTGTCTCCCTGGTGGTCTAGAGGTACCTGTTCCGTCGGCCCAGGAAAGAAAGAGCCCCCTCTTTCCTCCCGTAGCAGTGGCTTCCTTGCTGCATGGTGTGGGAGTCCGGCTCTCGGCGTTTCAAAATGGCCGCCGAGAGTTCAAGCTGCCTCGCGAGACTTCAACTCTCGGCGGCCATTTTGAAACACCGAGAGCCGGACTCCCATACCATGCAGCAAGGAAGCCACCGCTACAGGAGGAAAGAGGGGACTCTTTCTTTCCTGGGCCGACGGAACAGGTACCGTAAGGGGAGGGGAAGGGAGTCCCATGCCCGCTAGCGCCCGTTTCATCGGTGCCAGAAACGGGCCATTTTTACTAGTAATACATAACATTCTATTTCCTGTCTTAGCTGGTGCCGCACATTGAGCAGAAGTTTTCAATGTATAATCAACAATGACACCTAGATCCCTTTCCTGGTTGGTGACTCTTAATGTGGAACCTTGCATTATGTAGCTATAATTTGGGTTCCTTTTTCCCACATGCATCACTATATACTTGCTCACATTAAACATCATCTGCCATTTGGATACCCAGTCACCCAGTCTCATAAGGTTCTCTTTTAATTTTTCGCAATCCTCTTGCGATTTAACAACTTTGAATAACTTTGTGTCGTCAGCAAATTTAATTACCTCACTAGTTACTCTCATCTCTAGATTATTTATAAAAAAATTTTATAAAGCAGCGGTCCCAGTATACCCCTGGGGAACCTCACTATCTACCCTTCCCCATTGAGAATACTGACCATTTAACTCTACTCTCTGTTTTCTATCTTTTAACCAGCTTTTAATCCACAAGAGGACACTACCTCCTATCCGATGACTCTCCATTTTCCTCTGGAGTCTTTCATGAGGTACTTTGTCAAATGCCTTTTGAAAATCCAGATACAGAATATCAACTGGCTCACCTTTATCTACATGTTTGTTCACCACTTCAAAGAAATGTAGTAGATTGGTGTGGCAAGATTTCCCTTCACTAAATCCATGTTGGCTTTTTCTCATTAATTCATACTTTTGAATATGCTCTGTAATTTTGTTCTTTATAATAGTCTCTACTATTTTGCCCAGCACCAACATCAGGCTCACCGGTCTATAATTTCCTGGATCACCTCTGGAACCTTTTTAAAAAATCACTTTACATTGGCCACCCTGCAATCTTCTAGTACCATGCTTGATTTTAAAGATAAATTACATATTACTAACAATAATTCTGCAAGTTCATTTTGCCACTAGGCGGATATTCTTCACCCCTTTTGTTTAATTTTTTCTAACTTCCACTGAGTTGGTAAGAATTACAAAGGGACAAGAAAAAGAGAAGACCTAATGATTATTTTTTAAATTTTAATTTCCCTATGCTATTACTCTCAGTTTTAAAGATGAAAAGTGAAAATGTAACATGTTTTGTATTTGCTTAAGTCTAATGAAAGAGGATGTTAATTCTAGAAACTGTAGGTAGTAAAACTTTTGTGAGCAACTCTGTGCCCCATTGGAAGACATCTGCTAACGCATCTTTAATGCTGTTTTAACGAGAGAAAATAACACTGATTCCTATCGGAATATTTCCTTTTGTTTCCCTCCCTGTTAAATTAACATTCAAGATTCTTTTTTTTTTTTAACACAGATGTTTTAGATGTAATTCTAATGAGAATTCTGATCTTAAATCTTCACCAACTGCTGTTTGTGAGAAGGTTCATCCGTGGAGGACGGTGTTTTCAAGTGATGAGGAAGAAACCCTATGTTGAATTCAGTTGCTAATCCCAATCCTCCAGTCTGTCAAAGTCCTCTCCAAGCAGCAACACAGCTAAAAAATGGTTTGGGATAATTCAGCTAAAAGCCAAACCTTGGAACAATCACTCGGTCAGCATTTCTCAGTCCCTACTTTGTTTAATTCTTTTGAACTTGTTATTGGTTAGAGGGGAAGAGTGACAGCTAGGGACACCAGGATTCAAATCCCGTTTGTTTCATTCATGCTATCTGTCACTTGGGGAAAGTCACGTCTCCCTCTGCTGCATAACCTTATTAATCAACTTCTCTTAAAGATTAAGGGAGTCTTTTACAAAGCGTTGGTTAGCCCAATGCGGTCTTACTGAACACTAAATCGGGTTTACTGCCGGACCAACGCAGCCACCTGTGGTAGTTCTGCCCTGAGCGTGCGACATTTCCAGGAGAAAAAGAAACCCCCAGAAATGGCTTGCGAGGCGGGAACCTGGCGGTAATCAGGCATCGCCATGTGCTGCCCAGTTACTGCCGGATTCCGTGAGAGCCATTATTGCCAACTCAGTGGTTGGTGCTAAGGGCTCCCTGCTGCATGGCTTTGTGGTAAGAGTTCTCTAACTGCATGGCCATGTTTGAATGGGGGGCTTTTTACCCACTGCAGTAAAAAAGGCCCTGGCACATGGGAAAAACAGCCACTGCTGCTAGTGCAGGGCCCTTTTTCCCACAGCTTCGTAAAAGGACCCCTTAATGCATGTTAATTCACATTAATGCATGTTAATGCAAGTATGTGAAGGGCACTGCCATACTGGGACAGACTAAAAGTCCATCAAGCCCAGTATCCTGTTTCCAACAGTGGCCAATCCAGGCAAGATCCCAAAGACTAAAACAGATTTTATGCTGCTTATCCTTGAAATATGCAGTGAATTTTCCCAAGTCCATTTTAATAATGGTTTATGGACTTTTCTTTTAGAAATTATCCAAACCTTTTTAAATCCTGCTAAGCTAAATGTATAGAAGACCAGCACTTGTTAAGTGTACACTTACCCATGAAAGTGCCAGCAGGGTGCCTAAGTGCTATTCTGTAAAGTCACATATAAGTAACAACATAAGTAACACAGCATATAAATGCACGGGGAGAGGGGCTTATACATGGGCAGGGCTCCCAGTTACACATGTAACTTATAGAGTGCTGTAAGTTATGAACATCTCTTCTGTATATTACACCCGATTACACCAGGTCTATGGCTGGTGTAACTGCAGGTATGTATAGGTTAGACCCGCCAATACAAGGTTATACTAGTATTATGTAATGGAACCTGGGTGCCCAGATACCGTTATAGTATAGGTTCTTACTATACATCCTCAGGACACCTAAATGGAGATGCCCAGTTATATCACTGCCCCAGAGGGCTTTGAATCTAAGGAGCTCATGTACTAACCTTCATTAATACACATTAATACAAGTCTATCTTGCATTACTTAACACAAGCTCCATTATTGTCAATCGGTTCTATTTACTAAGGGGGTAATTCTATGACTACAGCACCTGACCTGAAACTCACCTTGATCTTAATATTTAGAAAGGAAAATAAATCTTAAATTTAAATCCAAAAGCTTTGAAAGCTCCTCTCATCTGTCATACACCCCATTATTCATCTGAGCAATATATACCAGGAGAGACATCACCAGTAGCACTACAAACCTCTATTAAACGCCACCACTGGTGATGTCTCTTATGGTAATATAGAGGTTATGTAGTGTAGTCGGCAATGTCTCTTTTGGTTTAGAATAAAATTTAGATACTGTAAAAAAAACAGTAGCAACAATGGCTATTAACTTATGTTATATCCCTTTAGAGATATCACCAGTGACTGCTAATTACTTCTGTTATACACAATAAGAGACATCGCTTACAATACCCATTCTTCACATATCACCATTTCTATACATAATACAATGAGGCATGAAATCTCTCTGTTAGTACCCGTGAGGTATGCACATTCACTTCACTGAGGTGTGCATCCAAGTGATTCTGGTGGCTACAGCACCCCTGTGGGTGGAAGCAGTAGGGCAGAACTGAATGGAGGAACTCATTTGGTCCCTGTGGCACTGTAGAACAAAACAACCATGGCAGGAATGCGGCAAGATAGGTGACCTGTTTGGCTTAGAAGAGCATACCCAGACAGTACCTGTTGCACAGATAGGAAGAGGGTTAGGGAAAACAATGCTAAGGATGGGTGAGCAGATGAGAGAGGAGGGGTAGAGAAAATGTGTAGGGTTCTCTGTTAAATCTTCATTAGGTGTCAATCAAACATATAAATGGCAAGTGACCGACTCACCTGCAAATGCGCAGTAGAGGCTTCCCTCTCTGTCCCGCCCTCACATCAAGACGTGATGACATCAGAGGGCAGAACAGAGATGGAAACGGAGTCGGACTGTCGGACGCTGCTGCTGCTGCTGGAGCCTGGAAACGAACATCGGGCGCACCAACCTCCACCCTCCCCCCATCCCCGCCGCCGCTCCCGCCCCCCTCTGTATCGGGCCCCCTGCACTGACCTGACAGCACCTCTCACCTCTGTGTGGAAGCACTGCAGGCAGCAGCAGAGCGATCTGCTGCTGCCTGGAGCGCTTTCACATGGAGGTGAGAGACACTGTCAGATCAGTGCAGGGGGGCCGGCATGGAGGGGGGAGAGAGCGGCCGCGAGGAGGGTAGCTGGAAATCTCGCCCGTTTTAATGGGCTTAATGGATAGTTAGTATATAATGTGTCTGTGAATTCATGATTTCTATCTGTGAAAGTTTACTCCAATAGTGGTCATAAGGTGGCAGCATCCTACGATTATAATGGATATACTGAAATCTTGTGGCCAATGCTAGAACTGCAGTCTCTTACACTTTACACTTCCTGTACAGACACTAAAGCATGCATGGAAATGTGAACAAGCATGTGGCATTCAGCTCCCTGGGTCTCTAGCACATGAATCCATGGAGTGCCCTTTCATGAGATATGTTATAGTGATGTCCCCAAGGTTTTTAAAATGTCAGATTCAGCTGTAGCAGCAGCAGTGCCACTGAGATTGGCATTGCAGGCAGTGTGGAATCCTGGAGATGCAGGAAGGCACGTGGTAGAGGTGTTTTCAGATTCTAACATTTGAGCTGTGCTTGTCCCCACAAGGCAGAAAAGAGCAGGGCACAGTAGTAGGACAGTGGGGGAGAAGGAGCCCACACACGAGTAGGCAGCAGTTCAGCTACATCAAAGCAACAGGATGCAGTTTGGAAACTCAAAGACGGTGCCAGCCAGTAGTGAAAGTTGAGAGGACAAAAACATGTGGCTGCCATTCATTCATTGCCATCAGAGAGCTCTATCAGCAGCATGAGCCATACCACCAATGAAAATGAGGGCAAAGCAGAAGGACATAAACATGGCAGGGGCAGACAAGTCAAGCCTGAGTAAAGTAAACTATCTGCTCTTGTGGCAATTTCAAGAGGGAAAAGGTGGAAGGGTAAAAGGACAGAGAGAGAGAAGAGAGATTGAGGGGGAACATGGACGACAGGAAACAGTGATAAGAGAAAGAGGAGAAAGGGGAAGTGGGTGAGATGAATAAAGAAGTGATAGGAACACTGTTCCCTCTAAGCTGAGCGGGAGTCCTCCACCTACAGTCCTGCCAGTAGGTGGTGCTGTTTCACTATCACATTTTCAATAGTGAGGGACACACAAGCTCTGTAGGACTCCAGGAAACCTGCCTGTCCCTAGTGATTGAAACAATAATGAAGCACCCCCCCCCACACACACACACACTGGCAGCAATGCAGTTGGAGAACTCCCACTCAGTTTAGAGGGAACAGTGGATAGGAGGTGGTAGAGAAAAGGGGAAGGGAGAAGTGTGGTAAGGGGAAAAGGGAGACAGAGAAGAAAGAACAAGGGGTGTTTTGTGAATTTAGTTAGTGTACCATTCTTTTTTTAGGGGGGAAGGAGAGGTTTGAAAGGATTTTTCTTTACCTTCTGACTCTGTGCTTATTGTTCTTGGGACATGCCTTGCAGAAGATTTCTCCATTACAGTCACTCATGCTTATACCGGCACTGCTTCCTTGCAGATGAGAGCTGCTCATCAGCCCAACTGCAACAAGGCAGCAGCAAAAAAAAGGAAGAGAAAAAAAAAAAGAGCTGGGCTGGCTATCTTCCAGCAACTGATGCTCACTGTGAACCTTTCCAATCCCCTGAAGGTTATCTTTTATGCCGCGGTGCTGATAAAACACAACCCAAGCAGAACACAGTGATTGGCAAGGTGCCACTCTTCTGACGTGACAGATTCATTACATCCATCGTTATTATTGTATAAGACTAACTGCGTGCACTACAGCACTAGGTAAACACAGATAAAGCAATGTAAGGCTACAATGACTGATTAATGGGGGTGCAATAAATAGGCAAGGGCGTTCCCTCTCCCAAAGAGCTTACAATAAGTGTGAGTGAAAAGCAAGCCAGGCATTAAATCTAAGGAAAGAGGAAGAGGCAGGAGTGGTGTGGTGGTAGGGCAGAGGGAAAGCTGTGAGTTGTCAAGATGTTGATGGTACATAGAAATAAAACAAAATAAAAAAGGAAAAGAAAATAAGATGATACCTTTTTATTGGATTAACATACATTTTTGACTAGTTTTCAAAGGCAATACCTTCTTCTTTAGATCAGAAATAAGCAAATGATGACAAATAGAATATATAAGGGAAACATACAAGCATTCTAATGACTGTCTCACAGGGAAAGATGGTGGGGGGGATGAGAAATAGGGAAAGATGGATGGGTGATCAGAGGGTGACAATGTTGTATAATTTTATGGTTTATATTTTGAGATTGGTGGCAGGGCTCTTTAAGGAAATGTATCCTGACAGAGTCACAGGTTAGCTCAAGCTGGACAGCTGGAAGGTCAATTATCTATAAATACTTTTAAGCCACAAGTGCAACTTAGGAAATAATCAAATGACATGCAAGAATTGGCAATCAGCTTGTTACTGCATTGCTCCATTTTTATGGAATTCACTATCATCATTGTTATATCCTGAACTGTATTTTCCCAAATTTAAAGCGGCCTTAAAGACCTATGTATTTAAGGGCGTGTTCAGGGCCACCCACTAACTAGTCGTGTGGATATTGTCTGGTGCTGGGCATCTATGCCCTGTAAACTGTTATGAATGTTACAAATGTTTATGTTTTGTCTCTTTTCCTGAGTTAGACCTCTTAATATGACTGCTACTTTCTCTGTTTTTCCTCTATCCTGTGCAGAATGGAGTTCTTTTCTGGTGTTTGATTTGCTTTCTTATTTTAATGAGTAATGTAAACCATTTTGCTGTACCTGTACAATTAGTGGTATATCAAATAAACTTATTTAAAAAGAAAAAAAGAAGGGATAAGGAGAGAGAGAGAGAGAGAGAGAGAGAGAGAGAGAGAGAGAGTGGTGCATGAGGATCAGTTGGGCTACCATAATCAGTAACTACAGCCCCAGTATTACCTCACAATATACAGTCATCCTCAACCACAATCATAGCACCTGGTCAATCATGTTTTATCACTTCTCAGTCCATCTTTAAGATACCATCAGTTCTCTGTGTAGTCTCTTTGTCTGTACCTAGCCTGCCTGCCCTCCTTTCCACTGCCTCCCTCTTTCTCCTCTCACGGCCCAGCAGTGATTAATTTACATGATGTTCAATCATTTATATACTTGCCCTCAGTTTGCTCTACATGACCTGATGTGCATCTATGGGATTGCCTTATATGCTTGGTGCACCCCTATTTACATATTGCAAACTTCTAATTCAAATTAGGTGGACTGAATGAGAAGGCTGCAGCCTAGGTGAGAACCAATAGCCAACCATTTTAAGCAGGAATGATTTGTGCTATTAAAATATTCAGATTATTGAACTTTCTGCCTTAATGAAATTGCACAGCCTTAGGAAGTAGGAACCATGGACAAAAACAGTCACCCATAAGTGGTAGCACTCTTAATACGATAAGAAGATAAGCCCTGCAAGATGTATTAACTTACAAAGATTCCGTGGTAAATTTGTGCTTTAATGGGTGTTTAAAATCTGAAATTACTGCTGCAGAAAAATGCACCTCCCATCAATGTAGACTGACTAGAACAGTTCCAGATACATATAGTAGTAAGAATGTAATGACTAGAAAGAGATCATTCAGTGAAATTTGGTTGTCATTAATGCTGGGCACTTCTTGAGCTCGGAGCTAACCATGGTGCTGAAACTAGACGTATCTGTGCCTGATATGAGACAATAAAATTTTGGTGGGAAAGGAATGCCATAGGCGCAGAATGAGAAAACACACTTTGGAATAAACCCATAGCATCTAGATAAGGGATTCATAATCCTGAGCCTCAAGGGATGCAAAAAGGTTTGGGTTTTCAGGCTAATCAAGCTATGCAAATTAGCCTTGCTCTTAGCCTATGTAGAAATAATTTCAGAAAGCTTTCCCACATGTCAAGTCTGTTTTGTATAGAGAAAATGGATGTTTATACATTAGGTAGTCAAATACATGTATTAAAATCAAGTGCATGGCAATGGCATAGCCACATGGGCCCAACCACTTTGGGCTCAGGTCATACGTACATAAGCATTGCCATAATGGGACAGACCGAAGATCCATCAAGCCCAGCATCCTGTTTCCAACATTTGCCAATCCAGGTTACAAGTACCTTGCAAGATCCCAAAACAATACAACACATTTTACGCTGCTTATCCTAGAAATAAGCAGTGGATTTTCCCTAAGTCCATTTTAATAATGGCTTATGGACTTTTCTTTTCAAATTAGTTTGCTAAAACTTTCTTAAACATATCATTTGGCAAGGGATGCCAGAGCTCAATTGCAAGTTGAGTGAAGAAATATTTTATCCAATTTGTTTTAAATTGACTACTTTGTAGTTTCATTGCATGCCCCCTAGACCTAGTATTTTTGGAAAGAGTAAACAAGCGATTCATGTCAACCCGTTCTACTCCACTAATTATTTTATAGACCTCTATCATATCTCTCCTCAGCCATCTTTTCATCAAGCTGCAGAGCCCTAGCCAATTTAGCCTTTCCTCATAGGGAAGTCATCCCATCCTCTTTGTCATTTTTGTCGCCCTTCTCTGTACCTTTTCTAATTCCACTATATCTTATTTTGAGATGTGGTGACCAAAATTGCGCACAGTATTCGAGGTGCAGTTGAACCATGTAGCGATGCAAAGGCACTTGGAAGGTTCTTGGGGAGGGGGATATCAGGGGGTCCTCTGAGATTCCCAGGGTGTTTTTTTGTGGAGTTACGAGGGAGAGAAAGGAGTGTAAAATGCAAGGAGGCCATCTGGGCCACCAGGGACAGTTATAGAGTGCTGGGGGAACTAGGGGGAGGTCATAAAATAACATGGATGCAGTTCACTCAAGGACCCTTCTCTGTACCTTTTCTAACTCCACTATATCTTTTTTTGACATGCGGTACACAGAATTGCACACAGTATTCGAGGTGTGGCTGCACCATGGAGGGATACAAAGGCATTATAACATTCTCATTCTTGTTTTCCAGTCCTTTCCTAATAATACCTAACATTTCTATTTGCTTTCCTCGCCACTTCTTGAAGCTGGCGGGGATCCCCATCCCCACCTGCATAAGACCTCAAAAGGCACTCAGAACTCCCTTCTGACAAGCTCAGCTGTTGATGGCAGTGTGCTTGAGGCACTGCCAGCACCTTGTACATGACCAGTTTTCAAGCATGTTCAGTTGACATATGAGAATACACTGGGTGCTCCCATTGGTGGTTCAGGAATGTTGCTGCCAACTGCTGAGATTTCTGAGAAATTTCCGGGCACCTTCAGACGAGCCAAACAGTTAATATACTAGTAATGTCAATGCGTTTAGTGCATATTGCTCCAAAGAAAAGGAAAGAAAACCCAGTTGAAAAAGCACAAAACACAACCAAAAAAGAAGAAGGTTCCAATGAAGGATATTTATTTTAAAAAATCAGTACAATTACAATGATTTAATATTCAGTAAACTGACAATGACAACCTGGAGGATGTAATGGCACAATTTGACAAATTGAAGGGTAGCAAATCTCCTGGACCAGATGGTATGCAGCCCAGAATTACTGATAGAATTGAAAAATGAACTTGCAGAACTATTGTTAGTAACATGTAATTTATCTTTAAAATCAAGCATGATAGCGGAAGATTGAAGGGTGGCCAATGTAAAGCCTATTTTTAAATAAGGTTCCAGAGGAGATCTGGAAAGTTATAGACTGGTGAGTCTGATGTTGGTGCCAGGCAAAATGGTAGAGACTATTATAAAGAACAAAATTACAGAGCATATTCAAAAGCATGGATTGATGACACATATCCAACATGGATTTAGTGAAGGGGAATCTTGCGTCACCAATGTATTACATTTCTTTGAAGGGGTGAACAAACATGTGGATAAAGGTGAACCGGTTGATATTCTGTATCTGGATTTTCAAAAGGCATTTGACAAAGTACCTCATGAAAGACTCCAGAGGAAATTGGAGAGTCATGGGATAGGAGGTAGTGTTCTATTGTAGAATAAAAACTGGTTAAAAGAAATGGAGAATAGGGTTAAATGGTCAGTATTCTCAATGGAGAAGGGTAGATAGTGGGATTCCCCAGTCGTCTGTGCTGGGACCACTGCTCTTTAACATATTTATAAATGATTTAGATATGGGAATAACTAGTGAGGTAATTAAATTTGCTAATGACACAAAATTATTCAAAGTTGTTAAATTGCAAGAGGATTCTGAAAAATTACAGGAGGACTTTACAAGTCTGGAAGACTGGGCATCTAAAGGGCAGAGGATGTTTAATGTGAGCAAGTGCAAAGTGATGCATGTGGGAAAGAGGAACCCGAATTATAGCTATGTGATACAAGGCTCCACATTAGGAGTCACTGACCAGGAAAGGGATCTAGGTGTCAATGTTGATGACACAATTGACCCTCTGCTCAGTGTGCGGTGGTGACTAAGAAGTAAATAGAATGTTAGGTATTATTAGGAAAGAAATGGAAAACAAAAATGAGGATGTTATAATGCCTTTGTATTGAGCCATGATGCACCTCGAATATTGCAATTCTGGTTGCCATATCTCAAAAAAAGATATAGTGGAATTAGAAAAGATACAGAGAAGAGTGCTGAAAATGATAAAGGGGATGGGGCGACTTCTCTATGAGGGAAGGCTAAAATGGCAAGGTATCTTCAGCTTGGAGAAAAGACAGTTGAGGGGAGATATGATAAGAGCTCTATAAAATAATGAGTGGAGTGGAACAGGTAGACGTGAATCATTTGTTTACTCTTCCAAAAATACTAGAACTAGGGGGCAAGCAATGAAGCTACAAGATAGTAAATTTAAAATGAATTGGAGAAAATATTTCTTCACTCAACATGTAATTAAACTCTGGAATTTGTTGCCAGAGAATATAGTAAAAGCGGTCAGCTTAGCAGGGTTTAAAAAAGTTTTGGATGGCGTCCTAAAGGAAAAGTCCATAGACCATTATTAAAATGGACTTGGGATAATCCACTGCTTATTTCTAAGATAAGCAGCATAAAATGTATTGTACTGTTTTGGGATCTTGTCAGATACTTGTGACCTGAATTGGACACTATTGGAAACAGGATGCTGGGCTTGATGGACTTTGGTCTGTCCCAGTATGGCAATACTTAAATACTTATGTACTTATTACTCAACACAGTCTGCATTTCGGCGCCATAAAGCACCAGAATCATGAGTCAAAACAATTTCGTGCTCACTAGCCCATCTCATGCTGCCGCCTGCTCGCACTCCGTCACGGACGCCCCATCTGCTCCACTACCTGATGTGAAATTTTACTGAGTTTTAATTAAATATGTTTCATTAGAACCACTGGTCCACCTCTAGCTGCATATTGCTTCCATGTCCATTCTCCACCTGACATGCCCTTCCAAAAAAATTTATAAAATAAATACAGGCACTTAGGGATCCTTTTACCAAGCTGCGCTAAACAGTGGCTAGTGCTGTTGTCAGCATGTGGGTTTTACATGCACTGCGGCCAGTTTTAGCACAGTGTAAAATGAAACATTACCATATGTTTTTGTAATGGTTATGTGCTAATTTCCCCATTAGTGCGTGGCCATTACCAGGGGATCAAAAAAAAACAGCACAAAGGGCCTTTAAAAACAAAAGGGACACAAAACTTATATTGAAAACCTTTTAATGACCAAATCTGATTAAAGGGAGACCCGACAAGGGCCGTGTTTCGGTGCTACCGCACCTGTGTCAGGGGTCACACCAATGACAGGGAGGCTTATACAGACAAATTCAGAACATCTATTGACTTTCAAAGTTGTCTATAAATGTATTCCTCCATATGTCATACAATATTGAGCTCACGCACGCAGCCTGTCTGCGTGTATGAAGCCATCTTTGGCATGCGTAGGCTAGCCACGCATAACGCTTGGCTGCTCTACACTGGCCTCCCCTTAGGAAAGAAATCGTGTGCAAATGAGCTAACAGCAAGCTGCTCATTTGCATGTGATTTCCTTCATGCATGCCTGTTCCTTTATGAATCGCTAAGGGATTGGCAAGGGAAGGGCTTTTTCCGTTCAGTTAGTGCATCAGTTAGTCCACTGCAGTGCCCCCTAGGGTGCCCAGTTGGTGTCCTGGCATGTCAGGGGGACCAGTGCACTACAAATTCTGGCTCCTCCCATGACCAAATGAGTTAGATTTGGTCATTTCAGAGACGGGCGTCCTCGGTTTCCATTATCGCAGAAAACCAGGGACGACCATCTCTAAGGTCGACCATCTCAACATTTAGGTCGACCATCTCTAAGGTCGACATAAATGTTGAGATTTTGGCGTCCCCGACCATATTATCAAAACGAAAGATGGACGCCCATCTTGTTTCGATAATATGGGTTTCCCCGCTCCTTCATGGGGACGTCCTGCGAGGACGCCCTCAGGAAAACATGTGTGCCCCATTCAATTATGTCCTTCCACGTGTCCAACTGCCACATTTAGGGGCCACCATTTATGCCAGCCACAGACATGACATAAATGGCTGTGCCTAGATTTTGGTACATAACTGAAGATTTACACTAGTTTTCTACACCAGATTTGGTACACCAGTCTGCCGTTATAAAATACTAGCTTAGCGCCCAGTTTTTTTATGCCTAACTCGTAGCGACCTATATAGAATTTACCCCCAAATGCATATCCCTATAGAACACTAGTGTAACTTACGAGCATAGGGGGAGATTCTATATAAGGCGCTTAAAAAATCTCCGTGGAAAACATTTCCGAGTAAGCGTATTCTATAAGCGGTGCCTAGATTTAGGCACAGTATATAGAATACACTTAGTCGATATCCCAGCACCTAAAACTACACGCCTCCACTTATACCAACAAAAATGTGGCGTAAATCCCGGTCCATAGATTTAGACGCAGAGGGCCATATTCTATCAGAACGTCGATTTCCCTGTCCATAACCATACCCCTTTTTGCCTGTGCGGGTTACAATTTAGGGGCATAAATTCAAAGTCTACACATCATGAACACCTGGGCAGATGCATTTCGATTGAAACTAAATGCAGAAAAAACTCAATGCCTCATACTTACCTCCTGATACAACACGAAAAAAAAAATTATCGCTATTAACACACCTAAACTAAATCTGCCGATCTCAGAAACTTTAAAAATCCTTGGAGTCACTATTGACCGCCACCTAACACTTGAGACTCACGCGAACAACAAAACCAAAAAGATGTTCTACTCCATGTGGAAACTGAAAAGAATAAGACTGTTCTTTCCAAGATCTGCCTTCTGCAGCCTAGTGCAATCACTCGTACTCAGTCATCTGGACTACTGTAACTCACTATACGCAGGCTGCAAAGAGCAAATACTGAGGAAACTTCAAACAGCCCAGAACACAGCAGCCAGACTCATCTTCGGAAAACCAAAATACGAAAGTGCAAAACCCTTACGTGAGAAACTACACTGGCTCCCACTCAAGGAACGTATCACTTTTAAAGTATGCACCCTAGTTCATAAAATCATTCACGGGGAAGCCCCTGCATGTCTGATTTAATAGACCTGCCACCCAGAAACGCTAAAAGATCATTCCAAACTCTCCTCAAACTCCACTTCCCGAAGTGCAAAGGCATAAAATACAAAGTACTGCACGCATCAACCATCTCTTATATGAGCACGCAATTCTGGAATACACTACCACGCAACCTGAAAACGACCTACGAATTAACCGACTTCCGCAAACTATTGAAGACTCATCTCTTTGATAAAACTTATAGCAAGGATCAAAACACATGAAGTCCATACACACTAATAGAAATGCATCAATACACTCTGTTCTGAATTCTCTTCCCCCGTACTCTCACCACATTTAAAACACTACCCACAGATAAAATTGTTATACCCGAATATTTCTTACTATTGTTCTATCGCCCTATCATTTTCCCATTGTTACATTCCATTGTTCTATTCCCCTAATTATATTTTGACTTTGTCTTCCCATAACCCTCACAATGTAACCCATAATCAAATTGTAACAAATTGTATTTCCATCATTCACAATGTATTGTAAGCCACACTGAGCCTGCAAATAGGTGGGAAAATGTGGGATACAAATGCAATAAATAAATAAATAATTATTGCCAAGCAGTGCTCATTATTACTTGTTAAGTACTGTTATCAATGCTAATTAACTTGTTAAGTCAATTAAGTTATGCGCCTGGATTTTGGCATTGATCTCTAGGTGTGCTATATAGAATCTGGGGAATAGTAGCCTGTTTGACAATAACCCACCCTATGTCTATCTATGCAAACACAGCTGATGAATATTGATGGCGGAGTTTGAAAGTCAGGCATACTTGTAGCCCCTGCTGAGAACCCCTGCTTTGGAGCTCTGGATGTCCTGGTGGATATGGATAAGAAGCAGCAGAGCAGAAAGAAGCACTTTTCAGAACATTTGCAAAGATTTACAGTTGCTACAGCTGACAACCTGAAAGGAGATTTATTTTTCTTTGTCATTGTTGATTTAGAGCATTCACAATGTACTAAACAGAAAGTGCCTGATTCCCAAAGGCTTCTCTCCCATTCTCTGTCTAGGGGAAAAGACCTGAATGAATCAAGTCCTAAGTATAGTGGGAAAAAATTGCACAGTTTCAGTGATGATTGGGAAGACATTGAGTTCAAATCAGCTTTTAAAAGTTGTTTTTCAAGGTACACGGATAGAGTGAGGTCTTTTTCAATGCAGACCATGCTGCTGTTATTACAAGAGGGATGGCAAAAGTTTGTATTAAAATGTACTAAATTTTCACATATTACTCAAATTAGCTTTAAAAAGTTGTTTTTCAAGGTACACGGAGAGTGTGGTCTTTTTCAATGCAGACCATGCTGCTGTTATTACAAGAGGGATGGTGAAAGTTTGTATTAAAATGTACTAAATTTTCACATATCACTCAAATTAATTATCAGGAAAACAAAATCCCAAACTCGTTAATTTCTTTAATTTATGCATCCATATCTATAACTCTCTATAGATGGATAAATTGATAGATATAGATATAGATATACATGCACTCAGTAATTGGAGAAAAAGGGAATTCCTAGATTTTGTCATTGAATTTTTTTGTATAACAGCGTAATTTAAGTACATTTGTGTAATTTGTACTAAAATAATCATACAACATTTTGCATAATTGATCATCAGAACTTGTTGCTTACTTACTTTTTCTACCATGCAAACATGATGTCAGTGTGATGTCACTGTTTACACTGTGAAAATGGTGTTACTGAAGAAGACAGAGTTGATATCAAATTTTTGCAACAAGCTAAACATTATGGTGCGAATGACTTATTGCCGAATTTCCAACAAAGAATTGGACATTGTGGGAGCTTAAATAAGCTTATGAAAATATTGATGAAACTGCTACAACAGAACATCGGAAGGGCAGTGACTGCAATGCAAGAGTTTGATCAACACATGATCAACGCTGCAATAAGACAGCATGGTACACATCTTTGAGCTTGTGTGTTTGCTTGGGGAGGACATTTTGAACAAACTGTTATGACTGAAATTAACCTTATCATTTACTTTGCAGGAATGGCTCGGTGTTTGTTACTAATCAAAAAAGGTCACAAAAATGTTTGGTAAATGTATGCTGCACAACTGTTATGTTTTGTTCAAATTCTTGAGTCTTGTTTTTTACAAGGTATGTGACAACAGCATTAGGGTATGGCAACTTGTATTGTTAATGCCTTGTTTTCAATACATTTCTATCATTTATTATGTTTACTATACTGCTTCTGTTGAACTCAAATCAAAACGGTTCACAATACATTAAAATATAATAATAAAAACACCTAAAACTGAGAAAGGAACACCATCATATGGATAGGAAAGCACAATCTCTCAAGATCAGCCAAATAATTCACAAACATCCATCTTACAAATAATCTTTAAAAAAATTAATTTGCATTCCCCCCCTTGCAGAAATCCAACCAGAATGGATATTAAAGTCTGAAAGCTAATTTGAAAAAATAAGGGGTCCTTTTACTAAGGTGCACTGAAAAATCGCTTGCGTTAGTGTAGGCGCGGGTTTTGGGTGCGCGCTAATCCATTTTTTTAGCGTGCCTGTAAAAAGGGCCTTTTTTGGCCAAAAATGAACTTGCGCTCTGGGAAAATTGCCGAGCATCCATTTTGGGTCTGAGACCTTACCGCCGGCCATTGACCCAGCAGTAAAGAATCTGGACGGTAATGATCTACGCGCGTCAAATGCCACTTGGCATGTGTCCGTTATGCGTGCCGAAAAATAAAAATATTTCTCGGACGCGCGCCAAAAATGAAATTACCGCAAGAGCCACGCGGTAGTCGGGCAATTACTCCATTTTGGCATGCGTTGGGCGCATGTAGATGCTTAAGGTACTTAATAAAAGGGCCCCTAAGTTTTCAAGGAAGCTCTGCGCGTTTACTAAAAATTTTACTTAAATAGGTGTACAGTAACTCACGTTATGAGGTAAAATGTGTGATTTCCCTTCTTTTCCATTCACTTGTGTATGTGTGTGTATGTGTTGATAGATAGACAGATGGATATCACTATTTGTATATTAAACATATCATATATATCTATATCTATCTATATATATATCTATCTATATCTGTGTTTTCATAGTACGCAAATTATGACATAAAGGAATGAATTCCATATGTGTCACAAAAAAGCGCTATTCCATAAGCTGTGCTTAAAGTTATATGCAGTTTCTAGAATAGCGCTTACGCCCAGAAATTGCACCAAACTTTAGGCACAACCATGGTGCAAATGTACGCACCTACACTAGGTGTGTATCCCCCCTCATTCTATAACAACATGTGTAAATGTTAGGAATGCCCCAGTTCCACTCATGACCCTCCCAGTTCCAAAGCATGGATCCTGTGCCTTAATTTACGGGTGTATATTTCAATTAAATCTAATTAGCACCAATAATTGGTTAACAAGCCAAATATCTGTGCTAATTAGCTCATTATTCAATTAAATTGGGTGTGCAAATTGGGCACATGCCCAAATTTGCACACGCAAGTTTTAGCAACTTTTATAGAATTAGGGGGAAAATTCAGATACATAACAGTTATGCATATAGACCTATATATTCAAGCTGTAAAAATGTCTGTTTTACAAACTTATCAGTGCCATTTCTCCTTTTTTGACAGGAATATAAGAAAAGTCATGTTTCTATTCTCAGTGGTCCAATTCATGGAGAGCTGTCATAGCACCCAAACTAGTACAATGAGACATCAGTAATCAGAAGCCCAATAACATAAACACAGAGCATATGATGAGAAAGAATTAATTAACTTTCTAACACTCCACAAATGAAAACATCATGTCACAGCCCCAGCATGCCCCTTCCTCTGGAAGTAATTCCTCGCTCTGGGAACATTCCCTTTACATAAATACATTTTCCCACTCCGGCATGTCCATGCCTGCACAAGTAATTCATGATGTACCGTATTACCACTGTCCTAGTGTATTTCTTGTTTTTGGTGCTAAGAACTTTGATTCATCTTCCGTGCTGGATATTTTCTTCTTGTATATAAAAAATATGATCCGTTGAGTCACTGCTGAGCTAACCTACCAAACCCTAATCACCAGAACAGACTGTCTCCTTTAGTAGCTTCACCTTCCTTGCAAAATCCTCTGGCCAGAGTACCAAAACCAAAGTGAAGATCTTGGCCATGTTCTACATTAACTTCTGTTACCTCGAGCAAGAAGAAACGTTGCGTTTGGAAAATCCAGGCCTAAGCTGTAATTTATTCCACTTAACACTTTTCAATTGAATTTTTCTGAATCTCGGCTGTGGCAAATAAAGACTAATTTCTTTTGCTGTGTCTAAGATGGGGAAAGCAGCAATGCGTCCTGACTGTGACTGCAGCCAGCACCTATCCAGACTGAGAGCAACAGCTAATTTATGGCCCTCGAGCCAGAAAGCCCCCCTCAGCTGATGAGAGCTGGATTAAAAGAGGTGAGGAAAGACATGATGGTCCCCTGATGAGCACTAGACAGAAAGAAATAACTGAGGGACAGTTGACAATAACTCCCTGATGAGAGCCAGATAGGATGGGAATGATAAGCAGAGTGGACAGAACACAGATAAACAATTTTGCAATACTTTGGAACACAATGCTGACTAACCTCACTGCCAAACACTATCACTTTCTACCCTAATGTTGATAACTGAGCAACAATATAATGTTGACACCTACGCAAGATCACAAAGCATTCTTATACCATGTATGTATGCACTGAATGTAAAACCATGTGCAACTCTGTAGACCGGAAATGGCAATCGCCACTACGGCAAATGTAAGCCACATTGAGCCTGCAAATAGGTGGGGAAATGTGGGGCACAAATGCTACAAATAAATAAATAAATTAAAATAAAATAAAGTTTCAAACAGACATGAAGCAAATATGGATAACGACTTGTGTCCTTAGAGTGGAAGGCACACATGCCTTTTCTGTGTTTGTGCGAACCTGTTTATGCAGTCTAAGGGAAAGGGGACCACCACAGATTGCTTCCTAATATGAAAACTAAAACACGCTGCAAGGGGAATGTTCACCAAGACTGCTGCTGTAAGGAAGCACTTTCTTCTGAATCAATTCCATTTCTATTAATCTAATTGCTTCCAACATTTAATGCATTCTGGTAGACGCCTTTGTCTGGGCAGGAAAAATAGCTTGTCTGATTCTCCACTCCCTCCCTGTATCCTCTTTGCTGAAACTGCCTTGTGTGCATCCTGCCATGTGTGAGACCCCCTTCATGTTGGAACTGGAACAGCATTTTACGAGGCATCTCCATGTGTCTGCCTGCCCAGGTGTGTGGCTGGACCCACCACCAGTCCCTCTGCTTCACTGCTCTCCCTGCTCAAGAGTTTTCAGAGATCCCTGATTTGACTCTGAGGGAGGAGCTGCAAGTCTTCATGTTCCAGGACTTAGTGATTCCTCAGTTTACTGGCTTGAACTAAAAGGCAAAGGTAATTCTGTCTATGCAAGTGCCAAATTGCAAACAACTTATGGCGGCTGGCACTTGAGTAAGTTTCTTGGCAGACTATCAGTGGGCAGTTCACCATTTCCTTCCCCAGTTATCTTTACCCCCAGTTGGGTACTTATTTACTGACCAAAAATGGATGGATAGCTGAGTTGGCTGGAGGCTGGCTATATGACAGAAATCTCCTGCTTGAATGGGATTTGAACTCAGGTGGTGAGCACAGTAGGTAACGGACGTAGGCAGACCTGCCATTTTGGGTGGTCCCAGTTAACCTGGGTGGGCCCTTCGCACCCTCACCCCTACCCCTGTACATACATACAGTATAGTGTTTTTTTTTTTTTTTTTAAATGACCTGACATCTGTCCGTTTCTCTCTGAACCCCTCCCCTGGTCCTACCTCAGAGCCAGTGCCTGTCGCAATTTCTATAGGCAACCTGCGCCGGCCCTGCAGGCTTCTCTCTACCACATTCCCACCAAATAAACAAGAAGTGACATCATTGAGGGCCAGCTCATGATGCCTATAGGAATTGCCACCAGCAGTAGCTCTGAGATAGACCAGGAGAGGGGGGATCCAGAGAGAGGCGGGCAGATGCCAGGCAACGAGAAGAGGGAGAGAGAGTAATGAGGCTCCGCCACTGAAGAGTTTTGGGGGCCTCATGTGGTGCTGACCGGGTGGGCGTCTGGCAAAAATGGGTGGGCCTGTGTCCACCTAGGCCCACCCTTAGCTACACCACTGGTAGGTAAGCGACCAACTAAATGCACTATGAGGCTTCAACTACTGAATTCTTAATGCGCTCAAATTTCCAGAGCATATTATGAAGCTTGACAACTAACCAGTAGTCGCTACGACTTGAAAATGTTCCAGTCTTGTCTAGTCCTTCAATATAAGGACAGCATCTGGTGCAGTGACACATATCCTGATAAAGATGGCAGTCAGCATGGCACTGTGTTTTGATGCCATCTGATACCACTGTGAGGTACAGATCCCCAAAGCAATTCTTTTCCCTAACACCTGTCACAGGCAGTTTACTGTTCGGATTACCTTTTCATTTTGTGATCTTTTTTTTTTCAGTTGGAAATGAATGCCATTAAGAGTGTGCACTAACCCCCAGGTGGCACCCAAATTTGGGCACTGAAATTTGCATGCAGATCAAAGATGCCCATGCAAATTAATTAGCTAACAAGCCATTAACTAGCAATAAATTGAAGTCAACAATCAATTCCTGCAGTTAATTTGCATTAATTAGCTTTTGTGCACACATCTTCTTGCACACTATTGTGTAACTGCGCACCTAAATCCCCTTGCATGCCACTCAAAAGGGGCCATGGCCAGGGGTGTGGTAGGGGCATTCCAAAAATTTGCATGCACAGTTATAGAACACTACCATTACTGCACCCTAATGCCACGCAAATTTGTTCCAGGAAGTAGCTGGGGTATGGAGTGGAGTTCGGCATCACAGGGGGGGGGGGGGGGGGGGGGGGGGGGAGAGAGTGCCTTGAGCAAGCCGGTTGGCCAAATTTCCCTCTAGCTACGTAGAATTTTAAAGAAGTTTTAACTTTCTTATTAAGCTATAATTAAGCTACAATTATGTGTATTTTACACCGATACTAGATTGCTGAAGAGGTTGGAGCTTAAATCTTAGGGCTATGAGAAGTTTGAGGCCTATGTGGCACCACTGAGGACTGTAAAAGAGGTGTTGAATGGATTTAAGATATAATATCAAATAATTTGATAGAGTGTCAAGGTGATGAGTGATGATTTGGGCACTGGCATTTACACCAGGTTTTCATCTGGCATAAATACCAGGGTCCAAATGTGAGCGTGGGAATGGGTTCTGAACACTGTTCTATAAAGGTTGCTCAACTCGGAGCTGGTTTTTTTTCAGCACTAAAATTTGGATCAAGATGGCGTCCAAGGGAGGAGCTGCGTTTTGAGGCTCTGAGACACGAGAAGGTTTGCCTGGCGTTTTTCCTTTTCCTTAATTATGGTTAAGAGGAAAGGAAAGATCGGTGCTAAAGCCGTTTCTAGCACTGGGGATACCACATCGCTAAAGCAGCCTACCTTGGAAGTCTTCGGGCTACAAGCGTTGGGATCTCAAGTTTCAGCCCGGGATGGTTCCCCGAAACAACAGCTTACCGGAGAACTTGGCGTGGAGGCGATATCGCTGAGCCCGCCTAATAGAGTTGCGCCGCCGAGACCGGGTGGAGAGACGGACCCTACAGGAGAACTTCATTTGGATAGTTTTGAAGTTGGTAGCGGCCCTGTGGGATTTTCGACGCCAGACGCGGCGACGTCTGAGCGCAAGGCGGAAAGAGTGGAGAGAGTATCTGCTACCATTCAGACGCCTCCACCAGCGAGACTCGGCGAACTAATTAGACCAGCAACTGTTACATTGAATACCCTATGGGATGCCATCCAGACAATGAATGTTTCCCTGCAAAAGATTTCACTTGAATTGACTGCTGAAGTGAAGGAAGTTAAACATTCTCAACATTTAATGGAGTCGAGAACGGCGAAGCAAGAGGAGAAAAGTGAGTTAAACTCTATTGCAATAAAAAAATTACAAACTCTAGTTGACAATGTCCTTATGGAGAAAGAAAGGGACCAAAGGAAAGTAGAATTTTTGGATAATCAACTTAGAAGAAACAACTTGCGATTCTTAAACTTTCCTAAAAGCCCTCTATTACCTCCATTAGAAATGTTACAGAAATATTTCCTAGAGATCTTAAAGATTCCAAAAGAACTTTTTCCTCCGATAGTCAAAGTCTATTATATTACTGGAATTAAAACGAATCTGGAGATTGCTTCAGATTTAAATCTTACTCAAATTCTTGAAACATCATTAGAGACTATAACTGAACGCACTACTCTCCTGGTAACCTTTGCATTTGAGACTGATCGAAATAATATATTTCGCCTTTACTTCAAATCTAGGGAAGCTCAATTTTTTGGCTCAAAGATACAGATTTTTCCTGACGTCAGCAAATCTACACAAAAAAAAAGGCGAGAATTTTTAGGGCTTAGGCCTCGAACTCTCTCTCTGGGAGGATCATTTAAGTTGAAATTTGCATGCAGATGTCTTGTTTCTTTTGGTAATGTTCATTATGTTTTTTTTGATCCAGAAAAATTGAAGCTCCTATTAGTAAGTAAAGAAAGCAGGGATATTCAACCTTTGGAGGCATCTGTAGGGAGTTGAATCCGTAGGCAAACTTTTGATTCTGTCGTCCTTATGTATTGTAAGAGTGTTTAAACTCTTTTGTTTCTTATGATTATTACCTTGTATCTTGATCGTTTATAGTGGACTAAGTATAAAAGATATATTTTTTGAAAATCCATGGAATATAATGGATGATTCGTTAATCCTTTGGACGTATTTCCTGATTTCTGTACATTTATTATTGTGAATGTATTATTTTGAAATTTAATAAATATAAAAATAAAAAAAAAGCACTAAAATTTGGGCACCATTTACTGAATCTGCTCCTGTGTACACACACACCCCAGATTACGTACCCTAGCTCATGCAATTTTATGCTTACCCCCGGATTCTGTAAACAGCGACTAAAGTTGCACATGCAAATCTGCATTATAGCCGATTTGTGCATGCAACTTAATTGTTTTACAAGCTAATCAGTGCCGATAACTGCAAACGAGCAAACACGTATGGCCACTAATAGCATTTACGCACACATCTTTCTAAGCATATTTTGTAAAGTGGTGTGTGTCAACTCTTATGTGGGCATGGGCAGGTCATGGGCATTCTGGAATTAGAAAAAGTTCAAAGAAGAGCAACCAAATGATAAAGATGATGGAACTCCTCCCATATGAGGAAAGGCTAAAGAGGTTAGGGCTCTTCAGCTTGGAAAAGAGACGGATAAGGGGAGATATGATTGAGGCCTACAAAATCCTGAGTGGTGTAGAATGAGTAGAAGTGAATCGATTTTTAACTCATTCCAAAGACTAGGGGACACTCAAGGAAGTTACATGGAAATCCTTTTAAGTTCAAGTTTAATTTCTTTTATTGATTTTTGATACAATCAAGAGCTCACAACATAACAACAAGTAACATTTTACAAAGTAAGGCAATACCGGAGCTCACATGTAAGAAGTAGCAATCTACATCCAGAATCAAATTAAGTGAAAACAAGAGAGAGGAAAAGAAGAGGGAAAGGGGAGGGGGGCCTGGAGGATACAAATCTACTATAATAAAACTCACCCTCAACATTCTGAAGACAACATTCTGAAGTCACTCAGTCACTCACTGAAGGGTTCATGGATTCATGGTGGTGAAGCCACAACACTGACCATATCTCTCTGCCCCGCCCTCACATGACGGACCAATCAGAAAAAACACCCTCAACATTCTGAAACACAAAGGACCATCACAACACCATTCCCAGGCAACACTAGGCAACGTAAGACGGACCAATCAGAGGAAACTACGTGACAATAAGGGAGGAGCATTCCCCAGCAGAATGGCTCATTATCTATGCAGCACGGAGAGCACAGAAACACCGCTGGAACGAGAGAAGAATATTCCTGCTGTGGGTATGTGCAAAAATAGACCGGGGGGGGGGGGGGGGAGAAATTTTTAAATGCCTAATGCCAGTACTGAAGAGTGCCAGAGGGCCTATAGCACATATATTTGGGATCGCTTGACATGGAGTCAGAGGAGCCGGAAAACAACGTGCCCATCACCATCTGGGACGTGGGCAAACAGGACAAGCTGCGGCCCAGCTGGAGGGATTACCCGCGACCCAGCCAGCAGCAAACAGCGACCAAGGAAGGGAGAGGAGTACTCCTTCCCTGCCTAGGAATCGCTGGAGACTGGCTGCCAAACTAACAAAACAAACGCACACCGACGCACCACCTCCATCATTCGAAAGGCATCCACTCTTTCTTCAACAGAAATGCAAACTAATAATACAAAACAAACAAAGAATACATAGTTTCTCAGGCGGCTGCAGGTAACTCCCCACCCCCTTCCTCTTCCCCTTTTGCCAAAGCGGCCAAGGACGTGCCCAACCATCCCCAGCCTCAGGCAAGCTGTCTCCCACCTCGGGGATTCCCCGAGCACCCGGAAAAAGACGGCGCTGATTCCTGCAGTGCATAAATGTTCCAGCATTCCCCTGCAGCCAGCCTGAAATGGACCAAACATACCGGATCACCCCCAGACGGCCCGAGACCATGCTCTTCTCCCTTCCGCCAACTTAAAACAACCATCCCCGTCCTCAGGCAAGCCGTCACCCACCTCCAGGATGCCCAGAACCCCAGCCCAATGGAAAAAGATGGCGCTGCTTCCAACAGCACATTTCTCTTCCAGCATTCCCCTACAGCATCCCTGAAACGGCCAAAAAATACTGACAGACAAAGAACATGCTCCTCTACCTTCTGCCCATCTAAAACAACACTGCTGCCTCAGCACAACACAAAAAAAACCATGGAAAAAAAAAACAACACTCAACAAAGGCTAACCCCCCCTACAACCACATTTACATTTCACCAACAGAAAGACCCCCCTCCACAAACCTCCTTGACAGACAAAACCACACACACACAATACAACAGAAACACACCCTCAAAGCCACACACCAATCCAACCCACTTTGCCAGCACAGCACAGCACATCCCCCAACCCCCAAGCAAAAAACAAAAAAAGACACACATCAACAACCTGCACACACACCGCACCCTCACACACACACACACACACACACACACACACACACACACACACACACACACACAAAATAACTCTGTGACACATACACACACACACAAAAAAACCACATGCTAGCGCCCGTTTCATTGGTTTCGGAAACAGGCCTTTTTTACTAGTCAAATATATAAATGGTAAGGACCGACTCACCTGCAAATGCGCAATAGAGACTTCCCTCTCTGTCCCGCCCTCGCGTCAAGACATGATGACATCAGAGGGCGGAACAGAGAGGAAAATGGAGTCGGACTGTCGGATGCTGCCACTGCTGCTTGGAAACGAACATTGCGTGCACCAACCTCCACCCTCCTTGCCACCGCTCCCGCCCCCCTCTGTATCGGGCCCCCTGCACTGACCTGAGAGCACCTCTCACCTCCATGTGGAAGCGCTGCAGGCAGCAGCAGAGCGATTTGCTGCTGCCTGCAGTGCTTTCACATGGAGGTGAGAGGCGCTGTCAGGTCAGTGCAGGGCGCCCGGCACGGAGGGGGGAGGGAGCGGCGGCGAGGAGGGTAGCTGGAAATCTCGCCCGTTTAACGAGCTTAACGGCTAGTCAAAGTATAAAGCATGCATATGCCAAAAAAATACATCAAATTTAGTACTTATCTTTGTACCGTATCAAAATAAGAGACAAGTGGTAGCTATTTTTCCCTATATGAAGCAAAATGAGAAGATTTCTTTGCAAGGTGTGATTCGAATTTGTAAATTTGGAGCACTAAGTTCCACCATTCCTGGTAGGTAGCCTGATGTAAAGACTTCCAATGGGAGAAGATTACCTTCAATGCTAAAGAAACCATGGTGCTAACAAGAGCCCCTTCACTAGGAGTCAGCAGACTCTTGTAATACAAATCCCTGAGAATCACAAATCGATGAGTGAGCCAGGAAGGTGAAAAATTTCTACCAGCTGTGACCAGATTTTCAGCCAATACTTACAAAGGCACACACAAGCAAAGGTAAGATGCTTTATAGTACCCACTTGAGACTGGCAAGACCAGCATATACTAGAGTTAGAGGAATTGATAACATGCAACTTATATGGCGTCCAAAGAGATCTATGCATAAAGAAATACATAGACGTTATAGTATTAGAACAGTTAGAGCACCGGAAGAGGGACTTCCAAATCTGTTCCCACTGCTTATCAGACATAGGTTGTTGTATGTCTTCCTCCCAGCATCTACGTAAACAAATAGGATGAAATATTTTTTCACTCAAAGAATAGTTAAGCTCTGGAACTCTTTGCCGGAGGATGTAGTAAGAGCAGTTAGCATATCTGGGTTTAAAAAAGATTTAGACAAGTTTCTAGAGGAAAAGTCCATAGTCTCTTATTGAGATGGACATAGGGGAAGCCACTGCTTGCCCTGGGATTGATAGCATGGAATGTTGCCACTATTTGGGTTTCTGCCAGGTACTTGTGACCTGGCTTGGCCAATGCTGGAAACAGGATACTGGGCTAGATAGTCTGACCCAGTATGGCTATTCTCAGTGCCATCTTTGTGCTGGTACGTGCCGGTAAAGTGTACCAGCACCTTTTTTCCCAGGGCCAGCTCACCTGCCCGCCCTTAGCTCCCCGACAGCCCTGCTTTCTGTTCCGGCCGCCGCGCAACGCATTTAAATCTTTTATTTTTTTACCTGAAGTCGCAGCGTCGGCGGAGGCGTTAGTGAAAGAAACAGGCTCGCCTCCTCCAGCCTTCCCTTCCCTCTCAGTGTCCCGCCCTCAAGGAAACAAGAAACTACGTCAGAGGAAGGCGCGGTGGGACAGAGGGAAGGGAAGGCTGGAGGACGTGAGCCTGCTGCTTTTTTTAACTAACGCCGCCACCGGCGCTACGACTTTAGGTAAAAAAAATAAAAGATTTAAACACGTCATGGGACGGCAGGAACAGAAAGCAGGGCTGTCGGGGAGCTAAGGGCAGGCAGGTGGGGCTGGGGTTGGTACTGGAACTCGACAGGGCCTGAAAAGAGGGGCAGGTGGAGACTGGGGTGAGTTACTGGACATGGATGGGAGGGGAGGATAGGGGGCACAGGAGAATCGCTGGACATGGAGGGGAGAGCAGAGGAGAATCGCTGGACATGGATGGGAGGAGAGGGGAGGGGGCAAAAGGTGGAAAGAGGAAGGAGATGCATACTGACGAGATGAGGGAAAGGGAAAAGAGGAGAAAAACTGCACATGGATGGATAGAATAGGCAAAAGCTGAATCCACTCTATACCTCCTCCAGTCAAGTCTGCGAAGGACCCAACTTTTACCTATGGATGTAGGGCAAGAAATGAAGAAGAAAGGAGGATAAAGAAATAAATGGAAAGGAAGCACTGGAAATGGAGTTAAGGGAACAGACAGAGAGCAGCAGAATCAGAGACTGGGACCAACATGATTAGAAAAACAAAGTCACCAGACAACAAAGGTAGAAAAAAAATCATTTTATTTACATTTTAGTGTGTGGAAGATGTCCAATTTGAGAATTTATATCTGCTGTCTTATTTTGCACTGGGTATACTGGAGCTGTAACAGCTTACAGAAATTATTTATAATGAAAAAAAAATCACAAGTTATTATTTTCTCCTATACTGGTATAGTATTTTCAATGATACTGCTTATATGCGCCACGGGCTGGTATAAGAGGTGTGGTTAATGTGGGTGTGGCTACCATAGGGGCAGATCCATATATGGTGACCCCGCCCATAATTAGTATTGTTACCTTTATTCCTACAAAAAAAGCACTGGCTATTCTTATGTTCTTATTTACAGAATATGCCCAATCCACACCTAAATAAGACGTGGGCATTTACACCAGGTTTTAGTCATTAATGGCACTATATATAGAATCTGGCCCTTAGCGTGTAAAATAGGTGCATAACAGGGACAGTTCTATAACTTTTGCACACAAATATTATTACTGTAGAATCTGGCTTATCTGACCTTTGCATATCCAGCATATTACATTATCCAATATACCTAGTAATGTCACATGTAGTTAATGAGATACATAGCTAGGTAGGCTTTCAATTATAGGTACATTAAGTTTGTGAACTCTTGTTACAGCTTCCTCTTTTGAAATATGCATTCAATATGCCTCTCTTTTATCCCTCATCCACTTTATTTGTATTATCCGATTATCCAACCAGCCATCAGTCCCATTTTTGTTGGATAATCGAGAACTACTGTATTAAATTAGGTGCTAATAGGAATTAAGTACCAATAACGGGCCTTAATTGGCATTAATTACTACTAATTTGTGGTTACACATATAAGTTCACTTAGGAACAAATGATCTAGAGATGGGCGTAATTAGTGAGGTAATTAAATTTGCTGATGACACAAACAGGCTTATTTTCGAAACAGAAGGGCGCCCATCTTTCGACACAAATTGGAAGATGGGCGTCCTCACAGGATTGCCCAAATCGGCATAATTGAAAGCCGATTTTGGGCGTCCTCAACTGCTTTCCATCGCGGGGATGACCAAAGTTCACGGGGGAATGTTGGAAGCATAGCAAAGGTGGGACTGGGGCGTGCCTAACACATGGGCGTCCTCGACCGATAATGGAAAAAAGAAGGGCGTCCCTGATGAACACTTGGGCGACTTTACTTAGTCCATTTTTTCTTACGACCAAGCCTCAAAAATTTGCCTGAACTGACCAGATGACCACCGGAGGGAATCGGGGATGAACTCCCTGTACTCCCCCAGTGGTCACCAACCCCCTCCTACCCTAAAAAAATAACTTTTTAAATATTTTTTGCCAGCCTCAAATGTCATACCCAGCTCCCTGACTGCAGTATGCAGGGCCCTAGAGCAGTTTTAGTGGGTGCAGTGCACTTCAGGCAGGCGGACCCAGGCCCACCCCCCCTACCTGTTACACTTGTGGTAGTAAATGTGAGCCCTTCAAAATCCACCAGAAACCCACTGTACCCACATGTAGGTGCCCCCCTTCACCCCTTTGGGCTATGGTAGTGGTGTACAGTTGTGGGGAGTGGGTTTTGAGGGGGGGTTGGGGGGCTCAGCACCCAAGATAAGGGAGTTATGCACCTGGGAACAATTTCTGAAGTCCACTGCAGTGCCCCCTAGGGTGCCAGGTTGGTGTCCTGGCATGTCAGGGGGACCATTGCACTACGAATGCTGGCTCCTTCCATGACCAAATGGCTTGGATTTGGTCGTTTCTGAGATGGGCGTCCTCGGTTTCCACTATTGCCGAAAATCGGGGACGACCATCTCTAAGGACGAGCATCTCTAAGGTCGACCTAAATTTCGCGATTTGGGCATACCTGACCATATTATCAAAACGAAAGATGGATGCCCATCTTGTTTCGATAATACAGGTTTCCCCGCCCCTTCGCCAGGACGTCCTGCAAGGACGTCCTCAGGAAAACATGGGCGCCCCTTTCAATTATGCCCTTCAAAGTTATTCGAAGTTATTAAATCGCAAGAGATTTGTTAAAAATTACAAGAGGACCTTAAGAGACTTGGAGGCATATTTTCAAAGCACTTTGGGAGGCTAAGTTCCATAGGTTTCTATGGAACTTTGGGAGGCTAAGTGCTTTGAAAATGAGCCTGCTAGTGACTGGGCATCTAAATGGCAGATGACATCAGTGATGCATGTGGGAGGAGGAACCTGAATTATACTTATGTAATGCAATGTTCCACATTAGGAGTCACCAACCAGGAAAGGGATCTAGGCATCATCGTTGATGATGTGTTGAAACCCTCTGCTCAATGTGTGGCGGCGGCTAAAAAAGCAAATAGAATGTTAGGTATTATTAGGAAAGAAATGGAAAACAAAAATGAGGACGTTATAATGCCTTTGTATTGATCCATGGTGCGACCGCACCTCGAATATTGTGTGCAATTCTGGTCACCCCATCTCAAAAAAGATATAGTGGAATTAGAAATAATACAGAGAAGGGCGATGAAAATGATAAAAGGGTGGGACGACTTCCCTATGAAGGAAGGCTAAAGTGGCAAGGGCTCTTCAACTTGGAGAAAAGACAGCTGAGGGGAGATATGATATAAGTCTATAAAATAATGAATGGAGTGGAATGGGTAGACATGAATTGTTTGTTTACTGTTTCCAAAAATGCTAGGACTAGGGGGCATGCGATGAAGCTACAAAGTAGTAAACTTAATACAAATCAGAGAAAAGTTTTGTTCACTCAACATGTAATTAAACTCTGGAATTCGTTGCCAGAGAATTTGGTAAAGGCAGTTAGTTTAGCAGGGTTTAAAAAAGGTCTGGACAGCTTCCTAAAGGAAAAGTCTACAGACCATTATTAAATTGACTTAGGGAAAATCCACTGCTTATTTCTGGGATAAGCAACATAAAATGTATTGAACGTTTTTGGGATCTTGCCAGGTATTTGTGACCTGGATTGGCCACTGTTGGAAACAGGATGCTAGGCTTGATGGACCTTTCATCTGTCCCCGTGTGGCAATCCTTATGTACTTATGCTGAAATATAGGCATCCCCACTTACAACATGTCAATGGCTGTCGTATGTTGTTGTGCCTAAGTTTGCATTTGAATTTGATATGTATGTCGATGATGTACTCTTGGTAACTCACTTTGGCCCCTCTGATTTGAACCATTCCCATCTCCAGGTGTCTTTAGTCGCTGTTTCATCCTGGCTCCTCTCTAATCGCCTTATCCTGAATGCTTCCAAGTCAGTGGCCCTCTGGGTCACTGGCAGACTGGATTGACCATACATGTCTTTCTCTGCCGTCATCTACTATGTTACTATCCAGCTCATTTTTGAAAGAGAAGGGTGCCCATCTTTCGACACAAATCGGGAGATGAGCGTCCTTCTCTCAAGGTCGGCCAAATCGGCATAATCGAAAGCCAACTTGGCCGTTCCTCAACTGCTTTCCGTCGTGGGGACGACCAAAGTTCAAGGGGGTGTGTCAGCAGTGTACCGAAGGCAGGACGGGGGCGTGGTTAAGAGATGGGCGTCCTTGGCCAATAATGGAATAAAGAAGGGCGTCCCTGACGTGCTTTTGGCCGACTTTACTTGGTCCCTTTTTGTTCACGACCAAGCCTCGAAAAGGTGCCCAAACTAACCAGATGACCACCGGAGGGAATCGGGGATGACCTCCCCTTACTCCCCCAGTGGTCACCAACCCCCTCCCACCCAAAAAAACAAATTAAAAAACATTTTTTTCCAGCCTCTATGCTAGCCTCAAATGTCATACCTAGCTCCATCACAGCAGTATGCAGGTCCCTGGAGCAGTTTTTAGTGGGTACTGCAGTGCATTTCAGGCAGGCTAACCCAGGCCCATCCCCCCCTACCTGTTACACTTGTGGTAGTAAATGGGAGCCCTCCAAAACCCACCTGAAACCCACTGTACCCACATCTAGGTGCCCCCCATTACCCTTTAAGGGCTATGGTAGTGTTGTACAGTTGTGGGTAGTGGGGTTTGGGGGGGGTGGGGGGCTCAGCACCCAAGGTAAGGGAGCTATGCACCTGGGAGCAATTTGTGAAGTCCACTGCATGCCCCCTAGGGTGCCCGGTTGGTGTCCTGGCATGTGAGAGGGGACCAATGCACTACAAATGCTGGCTCCTCCCATGACCATATGGCTTGGATTTGGCCATTTTTGAGATGGCCATCCTCTGTTTCCATTATCGGTGAAAACCGAGGCTGGCCATCTCTAAGGCCAGCGATCTCAACATTTAGGTTAGCCATCTCTTAGGTCGACCTAAATGTTGAGATTTGGCCGTCCCCGACCGTATTATAGAAACGAAAGATGGACGCCCATCTTGTTTCCATAATACGGGGTGCCCCGCCCCTTCGCCGGGCCGTCCTTCGAGATGGGCACCCTTAAAGATGGGCGCCCAGTTCGATTATGCCCCTCTATGTTACTATGTTAGGTTTGATACTCCTTCTGTCACTCCCTCCATTCATAATACTGCTTTGAAGTTGGTATCATCTTGTATCTCAGTGTTATCTTTGACTCTTAGTTTTCTTTTCACTCTCACACTTCTGCGGTGGTGAAGTCTTGTTTCTATTCTCTGTGTTGTCCCTGCTCTGTTTGGCTCTTTCTCAAAGGCTCTTCTTGTGCCACTTTGCACTCTAGTTTTCACACCTAGACTATTGTAACATCATTTTCACAGGTTTGCCTAAAGTTCTCACCTCCAAACTGTCCAGAACACTGCTATCCACCTCCTTACCCACGCTCACAGATTTCATTATATTTCCCCGCTTCGGGCCAAACACCACTGGCTCCCTGTCTCATTTAGGGTACAATACAAAATCCTCACATTAGCGTACAAGGTTCTGCACATGGATATTCCATCTTACTTTTCGGCACTGATTGACCCCTACACCCCCTCTCGCTCTTTTCGTTTCTCAGTTGCCTCTCGTCTCTCTACTCCTCCAGTCTTCTGTTCCCACCTTGAATCCACCCATCACACGGCTTTCTTTTATTTAGTCCTCTTCCTTTGTAATGCCCTGTCCCTTGAGGTACAATCTTATCCTCGATTCAGGTCCTTGCTTAAGGCACATTTCTTTAGGATGGCTTTCCCAAATTTTCTGTCCTAACCCCCTTGTAAAGAGGAGCAGTTCCTGAATTTTATGTACTGTAATTTCTTTCTCTCTCTTTTTCTCTCTCTTTTCTATCACTGAATTGGAGTTCCTTTCCCCTTTCATTTTATTGTAATTGGACACCACTCTGATTTGCCTGAAGGGCGGTATATCAAATCAAACTTAACTAAACTAAACTAAGTAATCATGCAATGCGCACAACTAATAGCATTCTTTAAGTTGCACCCATCACTTGGCAACATGTCCATGCTCTGCCCACATGTATACCCTCTCTCAGTTGCACATATAGGACTAGATTGTATATATGGCGCCTGGAAAATCCATGCAATAAACATTTCTACCTAAGCATATTTTATAACATTTCTGCGCGGTTTACAGAATATGCTTATGGCCTGTCCACGCAACAATATTTAGTCGTGAGCAATTACGCCAAGTAAAACCCGGTGTAAATACCGGTACCTGACTAAGGCATATATTCTATAACTGTGCGCATACATTTTCAGAACGCCCATGACCCGCCCATTCCACGCCCATGGCCACATTCCCTTTATGACAACACATATTCGAATTTACACATACCAGTGCGCTTAGAGAGTTATGAATGTTAAGTTCTAATTAATGACAATTAGTGCTGATAATTGCTTGTTAACATCCAATTAACAGCGCTAACTGGCTTGTTAACCTATATGTGCACAGAAAAACAGGCACGGTATATAGAATCTGGGGTATAGGGCTAGATTCAATAAATGTCAGCCAATATTAGGCACCGGGATGATCCGCACTAAGGTAATATTCTGAAAAGAGCATCCTTTGTAGAATACAAGCTTAGTGCGCATTTTTCACCAAACTTTGAGCGCAAGCATTTATGCCTATCAAAGGTTGGTGTACATGCTAGTGCCGAACTGATGGCAGTTAGACGCACAAATACAGGCATTCTATTACATTGCGCCTTATTTCAGAGAACACCCCTGACTCGCCCATGCCCATCCCATGGCCAAGCCCCCTTTGGAGTTGCGCGTCATGAAATTTTAGATGTGTATGTTATAGACTAGAGCAGAGGGCAGATCCATGTGCAACTACTAATTACTGGCTATTAAGTCATTGTTAACTCCAATGACTGATAGAACCTAACTGACTAATTAGTTTACAAGCAGATCCTGGATCCGCAGCAAAATTTGGGCGACCTACTACTACTACTACTACTACTATTTAGCATTTCTATAGCGCTACAAGGCATACGCAGCGCTGCACAAACATAGAAGAAAGACAGTCCCTGCTCAAAGAGCTTACAATCTAATAGACAAAAAATAAATAAAGTAAGCAAATCAAATCAATTAATGTGAACGGGAAGGAAGAGAGGAGGGTAGGTGGAGGTGAGTGGTTACGAGTCAAAAGCAATGTTAAAGAGGTGGGCTTTCAGTCTAGATTTAAAGGTGGCCAAGGATGGGGCAAGACGTAGGGGCTCAGGAAGTTTATTCCAGGCGTAGGGTGCAGCGAGACAGAAGGCGCGAAGTCTGGAGTTGGCAGTAGTGGAGAAGGGAACAGATAAGAAGGATTTATCCATGGAGCGGAGTGCGCGGGAAGGGGTGTAGGGAAGGACGAGTGTGGAGAGATACTGGGGAGCAGCAGAGTGAATACATTTATAGGTTAGTAGAAGAAGTTTGAACAGGATGCGAAAACGGATAGGGAGCCAGTGAAGGGTCTTGAGGAGAGGGGTAGTATGAGTAAAGCGACCCTGGCGGAAGATGAGACGGGCAGCAGAGTTTTGAACCGACTGGAGAGGGGAGAGGTGACTAAGTGGGAGGCCAGCAAGAAGCAGATTGCAGTAGTCTAAACGAGAGGTGACAAGGGTGTGGATGAGGGTTTTGGTAGAGTGCTCGGAAAGAAAGGGGCGGATTTTACGGATGTTGTAAAGAAAGAAACGACAGGTCTTGGCGGTCTGCTGGATATGAGCAGAGAAGGAGAGAGAAGAGTCAAAGATGACCCCAAGGTTTCGAGCTGAGGAGACAGGGAGAATGAGAGAGCCATCAACAGAAATAGAAAACGGGGGGAGCGGGGAGGTGGGTTTGGGGGGGAAAATGAGAAGCTCGGTTTTGGTCATATTTAATTTCAGGTGGCGTTGAGACATCTAGGCAGCAATGTCAGACAAGCACGCTGAAACTTTGGTTTGGATGCAAGGTGAGATATCAGAGGTAGAAAGGTAGATTTGGGAGTCATCAGCATAGAGATGGTAGGAAAAGCCATGGGATGAGATTAATGAACCAAGGGAAGAAGTGTAGATAGAAAAGAGGAGGGGACCAAGAACAGAACCCTGAGGTACGCCGACAGGCAGAGGGATAGAAGTAGAAGAGGATCCACCAGAGTGAACACTAAAGGTGCGGAGGGAGAGGTAGGAAGAGAACCAGGAAAGGACAGAGCCCTGGAATCCAAGTGAGGACAGGGTATCGAGAAGTATGCTGTGATCGACAGTGTCAAAAGCAGCGGAAAGATCAAGAAGAATGAGGATGGAATATTGACCTCTGGATTTAGCCAGTAATAGGTCATTGGAGACTTTAGTAAGCGCAGTTTCGGTTGAGTGGAGAGGGCGAAAACCAGATTGTAATGGGTCAAGAATAGCATGTGAGGAGAGAAAATCAAGGCAGCGGCGGTGAACAGCACGCTCAAGTAATTTGGAGAGAAAAGGAAGGAGGGAGATGGGTCGGTAATTAGAGGCACCTATACCAAATCCGGGGGTAAGATTAGGCATCAGGTTATAAAATTGCTGGGTATTAATTATAAACAAACCTTTTCCAGAGACAAGAAGGTGGAAGAAATAGAGGACATGAATTGAGGTTGCAGGGGGGCCGACTCAGGAATAATATCAGGAAGTACTTTTTCCACAGAGAGGGTGGTAGATACCTGAAATGCCCTCCAACGAGAGGTGGTGGAGATGAAAACTGTAATGGAATTCAAAAATGTATGGGATAAACACAAAGGGATCCTATATATAAGGCTTGGATCCAAACAAGCTTAGTGGAGATTAGGTGGCAACACCAGTAGTTGGGAAGACAAGCCAGTGCTGGGCAGACGTCTATGGTCTATGCCCTGATCATGGCTGGACAGATTTAGCTTCAGTAGATGGAGAACAAGGCCTGTGCCAAGCAGACCTCTATGCTCTGTGCCCTGAAAATGCCAAAGGCAAATCAAGATCAAATGTACATATGTAGTAGTATCACATCATACCTTATGCTATGAGTTTATCTTGTTTGGCAGACTGAATGGACCATACAGGTTGTTATCTGCTGTCATCTACTATGTTATGTTACTATGTTATGTTTTGCCCTAGCTGAGTACAGTGGCAACTTTCATTCTCAAGTAACCAAACACGTAAGAAGTCAGTCATTTTTTAAACCAGAAGCGGGAACAGCTATTACCAGGAAATCACACAGCAGGCAAAGGACGGTACCCCAAAAGTGTTCTTTTCCAGGGAGCTTGTGTAAGAGGCGGTGCAAAACTGATCATGTTACACCCTGGACCAGTGCATTTCAAACTACTCCTTGGGGCACACACAGCTAGTTGGGTTTTCAAGATATGCACAATGAATATGCATGAGAGAGATTTGCATGCACTGCCTCCTTGGTATGCAAATCTATCTCATGCATACTCATTGTAGATATCCTGAAAACCTGACTGGTTGGGTGTGCCTTGAGGACTGGGATGAGAAGCACTGGCCTAGATTAGTGTTTCTCAAGTTGGTCATGGAGTACCCCGTTGCCCAGTCAGGTTTTCAGAATATCCACAATGAATATGCATACAATGGAGGCAGTGTATGCAAATTTATCTCATGCATATTTATTACAGATATCCTGAAAATCTGACTGGCCCAGGACAGACTTGGGATTGGGAAACATAGTCCTAGGCAATTGCAGTGCTGTGCTCACCTGGCTAAGGTTCCCCACTATTTGTTTAGTAACCTCATTAGCAGCTAATCTATTTAAAAAATGCCCCTTAGTGGCTGAAAAAAGAAATATAAAACATAGTGAGTAACATTCAACTAAAACAAAACTTTACGAAAGGACTAGAATTTTATTATTCACCTTCCAAACTAGAGCTAAAGGCGAGTTACCTACTGCACTTGAAGGTCCTTCCCAGCAGTCATATCTCTTGGGTTTGCAAATTCCAAGTTGTAAGATGCACCAGGGTCTCTTCAAAACCATTAGGCTAAGGCGATGGGGAGAGGGAAAAGTGGGGGTTTCACACAAGGCCTCTTTCTCTCCCCTCAGATCGCTCAGTCCACTGAGATCAGTGCTGGCCCTACTTCACTTGTTATCAAAGTGACACTTTTATTAAGCAGATTGATAGCCCAGGGCTGGGGTTAGGAGCTGGCGATGGGACAATAGGACTGGAAACTGCCAGGCCATTGAGCCTCAGCAGTGCACACCGCCAAGTTGCACTATTCAGGAGCATAAATGAGCTTCACCCTTCAGCGCCTCCACTTATAATCCTTTGGGGGAAACCACTGAACCTAAAAAAGAAATTCTAGTGAGTTATGTGTCTGGGAGAACGCCAGCTGCCCACTACCCCAATGTTCATCTCATGTACTGGCTACAGAGATGGAAGCAGGAAAACAACCTCTGATGAAGCAGTCATAAAAGCCTGTTAATCTGCCTTCTTCCAAAGATTTATCCTATAAATATACATTTTAGACAGTGAAAAAAAAACACCTTCTCATATGGTCAGCTAGGAATGAAAGAAAATATAAAATGATAGGATGGAGGGAAAGGAGGGGAAGGAGGCTAGTAAGCTCCGGGTCATCTGAGATAGGTTGATCCAGGCTTGGTTTTGTCTCATCAGAGTAGGTACGTGCCTACAAATGCACTGGGTCAACACCAGAAATGGATCAGCCTATCTCTGAAGATGTCTGATCATCTAAGGGGGGGGGGGGGGATAGTAATAATATATCATTTATATTCCACCTACACCTCACAGTTCAAGGCGGATCACAATATAAGAAGGTGGTCATGTCCAGGAATATACATAAAATAACTCCTACCTAATTATTAGATTGAGTGACACATTTATGAAACAAATAAGCTTTTATATATATATATTTTTTGAAATTGTAAATAGTTTGTGGCAGAGAGCAATAGGGCTAAAACTTCTTTTTCAAGACAGGCTGCTTGAAATGAGAATAACATGTCGAACAATCTGAATCTTTTCGTATTTTTAAAAGGGAACATATTTTTATGTATTTAAAAATTTAGGCCCCCACTTAACTACTAAGCAGTTTACAGCACAACATTCACAATAAAATACAAATAAAACAACATGAAATACAAAAACAAATGAATCTTACTACAACATCACCTGCACTACCGAGACCTCAAAATGATCAAACATTAAAAGTCTGGAGAAAAAAAAATATGTTTTTAGATCTTTCTTAAACTGCTTCAAAGATGTACAAAATCTCCAACAGACCTGGGAGAGAATTCCATAGTAATGGATCTACCACAGAGAATACACATTTTATTGTTTCTGCATAGTGAATACATCTCAAATCCGGTACTTTTGCTTTCTTATCATTACATGCTCTCGGGGATCTAGCAGACGTCTGAAATGTTATTACATCAGAAAAAGGAAAAATTCCACTTAACCCTTCAAACACAAAATCTAGCACCTTAAACTGTATATGATATCTTACAGGTAATCAGTGCAAAACTTGCTACATAGCTGACACATGATCATACTTCCCCAAATGCCCAATCATGTGGGCAGCCGCATTCTGCATCGTTTGTAGTACATCAATTTTACTCTGTGAAGTACTCAAGTAAAGGCTATTACAAAAATCAAGTCTAGACAATGCTAAACTCTGTACAAGGATCCTAAAGTCATATGTTGACTGCATTGGTCTCAACTTTGCGACCAAGCGCAAACACATCTGAATGACTTTCGTCACTTGATTCTGAAAAGAAAGATCACAGTCTAACTGCATACCCAAATTCTTCATAGTAGTCTTAACAGGGATCCCACTTTTTTCAAAACTTTTACTAAGCTGCGTAGGCACCTACGCGGCCCAACATGTGCCAAATTGGAGTTACCGCCCGGTTACCACATGTCCCTTGTGGTAATTTCAATTTTGGCGCATGTCCACTACACGTGTCTGAAAAATATTTTTTATTTTCTGACACGCGTAGACCATTACCACCCGGTTACCGTGTGAGACCTTACCGCAAGGACAATGGCTTGCGGTAAGGTCTCAGACCCCAAATGGACGCTCAGCAATTTTCATTTTGCTGCACGTCCATTTTCAGCAAAAATGTAAAAAAGGCATTTTTTGTAGGTGCGCTGAAAAATAATTCTGTGTGCGCCCAAAACATGTGTCTACACTACCGCAAGCAATTTTTCAGCGCATCTTAGTAAAAGGACCCCTAGATGTAAAATCTAGCAGTAACTCTATTTTTCTCCCAATAAGCAATACCTCTGTTTTCAGCAGATTAAGCAAATATTAGTTTTCATCCAAGATTCAAAGTGAATCATATAACGATTGACTTCTATAGAGAAATCATCGCCCACTGATACATGGAAAAGAATTGTATATCATCAGCATACAATTTATAACTCACTTTAAGCTCATCAAATACTTCCCCGATCAATACCATATAAAGGGGTTAGACGGTTTCCTAAAGGACAAGTCCATAAGCCACTACTAAATGGACTTGGGAAAAATCCACAATTCCAGTAATAACATGTATAGAATGTTTGTACGTTTGGGAAGCTTGCCAGGTGCCCTTGGCCTGGATTGGCCGCTGTCGTGGACAGGATGCTGGGCTCGATGGACCCTTGGTCTTTTCCCAGTGTGGCATTACTTATGTACTTATTATGTACTTATATTGGAAAAAAGTGCAGATAAAGCTGATTTCTGCGGGACACACATAGACAATTTGTATAAAATCGATTTTTGCAGTCCCATTTTAACTTGCAATTTGCATAGTTCTATCCTTCAACTAAGAACATCACCACTCATACACCACCCCTGTAGCAACAACTCAATATTAACAGTATCAAAAGCTGATGAAATGTCTAGGGAAACATGACAATAAACTGCATTCCATCCAGTCCACGCCTTAACTCAACTACAGTTGAAAGAAGCAAAGTTTCCACTCTATGGTTTTACCTAAAACCGTGCTGACAAGAATTCAACCCACTCACCATCTCCACAAAATCATCAATCTGCCTTAAGGCTGCTTTCTCAATTATTTTACCAACCATAGGAAGAACTGAAATTGGTTGATAATTACTGACAACCGAAACATCTAACCCAGAATTTTTCAATAAGGGTTTCACTGTTGCTGACTTTAATAAGTTTAATAAGTTGCAGCAAAAGATGACATTTGCTTAACAATCCCTAACGAACAAGGGTTCACAATTGATTTGGTCGGTTTCATAGTTCGCGAAAAATGTGATGCCTCCTGCAATGAAACTTCACAAAAAGTTACAATTTTTTTCTCCTTGATGATTCTTTTTAGTTCCAATATTTTTATTGTGTTTTATAAATGATAACAAATGGCTAAAATAAAGCAATTAGCCAGCTTAACAAGTTAACAGTAACAAGCATCAGCATACATGTTCAAGTTAGGGCAAGTCAGGGATTATTTCAATAACAGATCATAATCATAGGTCACAGGAGTAATACATAATTTCAATTCTGACAAAGGTTATTATGTAGTGGGTTTAGATGATTCTCAATAGGTTCACCAACACCAACATCTCTACCTAATTTTTCTTCCAAAAGGGCATTCTTATTCATCAAAAATTGTGCATACTCCTCAGCCTCAAAAAATCCTTCTCTCAACATCTTTCTATCATTACCACAAAGATACCAGACCATATCAAAAAGTTCTTTTTGCCTATTCAAAGAAGCCCATATTTTATTAGAAAAATACTTATTTCTTTCAATCTCACATAGTAATATATACTCTAAATAAGGTTAATGATCTTGTAGTTCTAATTTTCCTAGGAAAAACAAAATGATGTAATAAATAAAATGGTTCTAGTCGGTATAGAACTTTATACATGAAACAATAAAATTTCAATTTAAATTGTACTCTTGCAAAGACCGGTAACCAGTGACTCTTAATAAAGAACTGAGATACTCTATCAGAGTTATTCAAAAAAGAAATCAAATGAAGTGCCATATTTTGAATAGTCTGCAAATGGTTCATTAATTGCTTAGACACACCCAGATAAACAATATTGCAATAATCTAACATACTCAGGGCCCTGTTTACTATGCCGCACTAGAGGCATATTAGCCTTTTTAGTGCATGCTAACCATTAGCAAGCACTAACTGTGTAGGCGCCCATAATAGTCCTATGGGCGCCTACACAGTTAGCGTGCACTAATTTTATACACTGTAGTCAGGTCACCGTCCCCTTTCAGGGAGGACAGCAGTTAGTCAGACTTTGGTGGTATGTTGATACAACTTCACTCCTCTTTACCTTGGTGAGTTTCTGTTTATCAATTCCAAGTAAGGTGCTTACCCAATTAAAGTTCACCTTCCAATAGGCAAGGCTCCCTGCTTAAGCCCAGATCCCCCATCTCCACACTCATATAGGTGCCTGCCTAGTGCAGTAGCAACCCCCAAGTTCAATATAGTGTCCTTTAACTAGGTTTTCCTCCCGCCCCGTCAATCAGTCCAAATATCCTTAGGAGGAATCCAATCACTAATAGTTGGAAGGAAACCCCCACGGATGTCAGATCATTCCTCCCCCTTTAAGCAAGGTTCATGGCAAAACCCCAAAGTTCATAACAAACCTGCATCCACATAGGCATCCCTAGCTCCTCAGCTCCAACACTAATCAGAGTCCACTGATATATTGTATATATAAGGAGCAGTGCTGTTGCTTTCAGCTTCAGCCAGAGTTCATTTATGTACAGAACATTTCACCTGTTGCAGCTTCAATCAGAATTCATTTGTATACAGAACAGTTCTACTGCATTCAGCTTCAACCCTTTATTCCTTCAATCCTCCTCCTGTGAATTAGCAGAGGCTGAAGAGACCCCCCCTCCCATGTCTATACCAGCACCAGCTCCCGGTATCCTCCCACATGGGTCAGGGCTGAGCCTTCTATCGGGTTCTTTTCTCTCCCCCCCCCCCCCCCCCCCCCAGAAAGCTTCTCCCCACACACACACACCAATCTAGAGAACAAGGCTGCAATGAGCCATTTCGATTGTTCCCCTTTCACTTTGGCCACAGCTGAGACATCTATAGGTTCCTGATCCACAGTTGCCTCATGAGGAATCTCCTGTCCTCCCTCTAAGAGTTCCTACTCCGGTCTGTCCACCAGCTGCATGATATCCTCCTGATTAGACCTCCCCAGCCAATTACCCGCCTCCCCCTTACAAGCCTGGGAGTGCTGAACACTCCTCCTGGCTGGGTCAGGTGCTCTATCCGGGGACTGCTGGGTACTGTAGTCTTCTTGCCTCTCGGAGGAAGGGGAAAGACTGCTCTTCCTACAAGGGGAGGGCAATCTATGCCGGGGCCTTTGGGACTGTAGTCTCCTGGGGTTCATGAGTAAGGCTTACCTCCCCGGCCCTTTTCCCTACAGACTTTCCGGTCCCAGTGCACCTTAGTAAACAGGGCCCTCAGTATCAAAGACTGCATTAATAAATGGTAATGATTCTGTTCAAAGTATTTACATACCCGCCAAAGGTTATGCATTGTAAGAAAAGCTTTTTGTGTCAACAAATTAACATGGGGATCAAAGGATAACAGAGTCTAGTAGAATACCTAGACCTTTTATAAATGGAGAAAATTGATATGATATCTGATTAATTCTAACATTATTTTCTTCTTCCACAGCAGAAAAATAGGTTAACAAAGACAAACCAAAAAATAAGGTGATACCTTTTCATTGTAGCATAGTATCATAGTAAACAATGGGATCCTTTTACTAAGATGCGCTGAAAAATGACCTACGGTATGTTTTGGGCATGTGCAGAATCATTTTTCAGCACAAAATGCCTTTTTTTAAATTTTTGCCGAAAATGGACGCATGGCAAAATGAAAATTGCCACATGTCCATTTTGGGTCTGAGACCTTACCGCCAGCCATTGACCTAGTGGTAAATTCTAACGCGATAACCGGGAGGTAATGACCAACGCATGTCAAATGCCACTTGGCACGAGTCCAATACGCCTGTCCAAAAATAAAAATTATTTTTCGGACGCACATCAAAAATGAAATTATCATAAGAGTTACGCAGTAGCTGGTTGGTACCTCCATTTTTGCGCGTGTTGGGCACACGTAGACACTTATGCAGCTTAGAAAAAAAGGCCCCAATGGCAGTTAAAAGACCTGTATGATCCATCTAGTCTGTCCAATAAGGTGATTAGAGTTGTACCTGCCTCTTCATGAAAGTACACCGCTCATGGTATTCAAAAAATTCAAAAAATGCAATAAACAAATTATATATAAAAAAAAAACTGGGGGAGTTGCCAACATGGGCTGCAGTTGAGTTGGGCTATTTTGACACAGGGTATCTTTGAATAAAATGGAACCCTGTGCTGGAGTAATCCGGCTTGACGGCAGCCCATGTTCATAACTTCCCCTCTTAGTTGTAAAATTTGGAAATCAAATGCATGAGTGTAAATAAAAGGTGGAAAGTAGGGGCCATGTGTATTAAAGTTTAGTCCGGCTGATATTCAATCAACAGCGAACAGCATTTTTTTTGCCCGCCACCGGTGATGAAACCAGAAATTCAATTTCAGGCCATGTGGTGGCTTCAGCATTGAATTTCTGTTTTTTTTAAATAGCTGATTAGAACATGCCCAATTAAGTCAATATTTATTATGTAATTCACTTTGATAAAGGCAGAATATAAATAAATAATAAACAATTAAAAAAAAAAAGTACACCGCTCTACGTCTTAGTTTAGAGGTATACCTGTCACTCTGTGCAGGTTACACCTTTCTATGCCTTAGCATTGTACCTTTCGCTCCAGCTTCATGCGATTACACCCCTCAATGCCTTAGTTTATTTATTTATTTATTGACTGGGATTTATTAACTGCCTTTGTGAAGAGATTCGCTCATGGCGGTGTACAGTAGGTACAGTTTAACATCAAACTTCCAATTTTGTTAACAGTTTAACAATAGTAAAATGAAGAAGTATAAATATAAATACAATGAAAGAGGAAAACTTGAAAACAGCAAATTGAGATCTAATAATAGGACTACCATGAAACAGGATCAAAAATATACACATTTAACGGCATTGAAATTCAAATACCAGCGATATAATGTGATGCAAGCACAATAGCGATGGAATACCTAATAAGCACACAATTGGAACATTCAAATAACACTACTATGATACTAATGCTTTTCTACAATACAGCTTGCCATATAGCTGAAGGGCCAAATGTAGTTTATAGACGGGGATAAGATGCATGGTACATGGTTAGTTCAGTAAAATGAATGATTGGCTAAATTAAAGGAAAGTTTAGGGTTGTACTGTCGCTCTGTGCAGGTTATACCACTCTATGCCTTAGCTTAGAGGTGTACCTGTCACTGCCTTAATTTAGCATTGTAGCTTTCACTCCAGATCCATGCATATACCCCTCTATGCCTTAGTTTAGGGTTGTACCTGTCACTCCGTTCAGCTTACACCCCTCTATGCCTTAGTTTAGGGTCATACCAGTGGCTCCGTGAAGGTTACACCCCTGTATTCCATGCTTAAGTGTGATTCCATTCTCTTTTCATAAAGGAATATTCTGTGTTTATCCCACACATTTTTGAATTCCATCACTGCTTCTGACTCTACCACCTCCACCAGGAGGGTATTCCAGGCATCCATCACCCTCTCTGTAAAAATGTATTTCCTGATGTTATTCCTAAGTCTACCTCCCTACAGCCTCACTTCATGTCCTCTAATTCTACCACCTCCCTGTCTCTCACCTCGGGAGAATGAGGAAAAGATGTCATTATCTGAAAATATAAGTGGATCGAAAAACAGCATTCCAATGATAACCTGAAAGGTAAAGTGAGTAAGGCAGGAGAGTGGAGAGAGGCCGGTGGGCAGTCAGAGGGCGACAGGCAGTAGCATTTTATAGCTCTAAGGAGGTAATTGTATAAGGAGTCACCATGGGCGTAGTTTGGGGTGGCGAGTGCCCCCCCCCAAATGACAGTCTTACCCAGTGCTTTTTTTGTGCCGGTACTGGTGGGCGGCGGTAGTAAAAGCAGCAAGCAGGCAGGCTCGACTCCATCCTTCGCTTCCCTGCCCTCTCTGCGTCCCGCCTTCCTCTGATGTCATTTCCTTTCGGGTGGGCGGGACACTGAGAGGGCAGGGAAGCGAAGGACGGAGTTGAGCCTGTGTGCTTGCTGCTTTTACTACCGCCGCCTGCCAGTTTGCCACTGCAACTTCGGTACTAGAGAGTGGAGTGGAAGTGAGCCAGCCTATCTTGTCCACTGCAAGGAAGGAAGCCATTTGGTAAATCTCATGTTTCCACTCCCCCGCGCAGCCGTCGCCATTCACTCAAAACACAGCAAGCAAACCTGTGAGCTGCTGCATCCATGTTGTCGTTCTTTATTGTTGGTCCATCTTTAACAAGTCTAATACTGTTTTTGTTGGGTAGCCAGTGCCTTACAAGGTGGAGGAGAAAATAAATAATTGAATATCACTAAAACAACTTCAAAAATTATTGTAGCTAGTAGAAACAGCAATTATAAATTCTGTAGTTTGTGCTCATTTTTCTTCACTATTATTCTATACAATTCAGATGGCCAGATTTCAGTGAGAATATTCTGTTTCCTGATGGGTTCATCTTAACTGTCTGGTTGTAATCTGCCTTGTGAAGCCTAGTGTTTATAAAGATGATAGAATATATTAAAATTAAATGGAAGTAGAATTAAACTCTCCTTTCATTCAGGCACATGGAATCACATCCTCATCTGTTTTGTAGGTTTACCCTGGACATGGATGGGAGGGGAGGGCAGGGGAGAGAGGAGAGTTGCTGGACATGGATGGAGGGGAGGGCAGGAGAAATGTTGGAGGGAAGGAAAGACAGAGGAAGGAGATACACACGGATGGAGGGGAAGGGAGAGAGGAGAAATGCTGGACTTGAATGGAGGAGAGGCAAGACAGAGGAAGGAGATGCACAAGGATGGTGGGAGGGGAGAGAGTTGAAATGCTGGACATGGATGGAGAGGAGGGAAGAGAGAGGAAGTGAGATGAACATGGATGGAGGGGAGGGGGAGAGGAAAAATGCTGTACATGGATGGAGGGGAGGGGAGGGAAGCCGGCAGCGGTGCGCACAGCAGGAGTACGGCTCCGTGCACGTTTGTATTATGCTTTACCAGGGAGGGAGGGAGTGAGCGAGCGAGAGAACAAGAGGCAGGGAAGGAAGGGAAGAGCATGTACGTTCACAGTTCATCCAGGCTGCCAGTAGGAGAGATAAAGAGAAAGAGAGAGAGATGGGAGATGCTGCGAAGGGGGGGGGGGGAGACGCTGGATAGAATGGGGAAGGGGATGGAAAGAAACAGGATGGGCAGGGGAGAGAGGAGAATTGCTGGACAACAGGGATTGATGGAGGGGACAGGGGAGAGAGGAAATTTGCTGGAGGTGGATGGTGGAGAAGGCAGGGGAGAATGGAGAGTTACTGGACATGGATGGATGGAGAGGAGGGCACGGGAGAGAATAGAAATCGCTGGACATGGAGTGGAGGGCAGGGGAAGAAGGAGAGTTGCTGGACATGTATGGATGGAGGGTAAAGGGGAGAGAGGAAATTTGCTGGACACGGATGGATGGAGGGGAGGGCAGGGGAGAGAGGAGAATTGCTGAACATGGATGGATGAATGGAGGGGGCAGGGGACAGAGGACATTTGCTGGATATGGGTGGATGGAGGAGAGGGCAGGGGAGAATGGAGAGTTGCTGGACGGATGGATGGAGGGGAGAGAAGTCAGGACGGAGATGCACATGGATGGAGGAGAGAGAAGAGAGGAGAAATGCTGGACATGGATGGAGGGAAGGAAAGACAAAGGAAGGAGATGCACATGGATGGAGGGGAAGGGAGAGAGGAGAAATGCTAGACATGGATGGAGGGGAGGGAAGACAGGAAGTAGATGCACATAGATGGAGGGGAGTGAAGAGAAATGCTGGATATGGATGGAGGGGAAACTGCTGAATTTAAGGGCTGGTTTGGAACACGTTGAGGGCAGATACTGAAACTCGAGGAAGGATAGGGACAGGGCTACAGATGGTAGAAGGGACGCATGACACAGAAGGATGGTGGACATGGTGAGAGAAAAAATATCAAATGGAAAGAAGACACTGGGACCAAAGCGAATAGAAAAACTAAATGATCAGACAACAAAGGTAGAAAAAAGTATTTTATTCAGAATGTATTAATTGGAATATGTCAGCTTTTTGAAATGTGCATCTGTGATATTTTGCATGTAAGTTTCAATTTTTCTGGTATTGCTGCATGCTGAGTCTGACTTCTTGAGGTAACTTTCCAGTTCAGTATTTTGCCTTTATATTTTTTGATTTCTAGTTCCTTGTGTCATGTCTGTTGTGTCATGTGTAGTGTTGTGTCATGTCTGTTGTGTCATGTGTAGTATTCGCAGCCCTTTTTGTTTTGCTTTCTTTTCATGAGGTAGTGTATTGGTATTTTAGAGCCTGGTGTAATTACAATTCTGCCTTTTCACGCAGAAGGTTGTAGCTCGTCCTGTCCTTGGAATTAGTGCTGTTATGGTTTAGTAAGGTTATGAGTGTGTTTTTGCACAAGTTTGTGTATAGTGCTTTGCAGTGGAGAGATTGTCTATTGGCCTTACTGAGGTGGCACCAAAACATCAGAAAGGGTATAGAGCCTAAATCATGACACACTACCTCTTGAAGGATCTACATATAGAGCCTATGCATTTCTAAGGTCAACACTGGCATGGTATGGGAAAGGGGGTGGGAAAATACTACTGGAGAGGAAGAGGGAGTGCTGGGTAAGGAGGAAAGAAGGAAGGAAGGGAGAAAGAGCTGACTTGATAGCTCATACATATTCATTATGGTTATTCCCAAAAAAAGCCAGCTTTTTCCCGTCCTTCCTTCTTCCATATTAGCATATTCATTTGTATATATATATATATATATATATATATGTATGTATGTATGTATGTAAATGAATATGCTAATATGCTCCGCCCCATCCTTTGCCCCCCCAAATGAAACAGTCAATCTACGCCCATGGGAGTCACCTTGTTTTAAGTGGCAGGAATGCATGTAAATGGTGGTATTCTAATCACTGGAGTGGAGGAGTGGCCTAATGGTTAGAGCACCGGCCTTGACATTCAGAAGTGGCCGGTTTAAATCCCACTGCTTCTCCTCCTTGTGATCTTGGGCAAGCCACTTAACCATCCATTGCCTTAGGTACAATAAGATTGTGAGGATTGTGGGCCCTCCATGGACAAAAATATGCCCAGTGTACCTGAATGTAACTCACCTTGAACTACTACTGAAAAGGTGCAAGCAAAAATCTAAAATAAGAAAATAACAAACATAGGTGAACACTTCAGACATAAATGACCTCTTATAGAATACCAATGAGCTGAAAAGTATATACTTGGCAGGTGGTGGGCATTGGGTGGCACATGCAAGCATGCATGTAAATTATAGAATACTAAATTTTAATGCATGCTCTGGCTAATGGCTGAACAACAACTAGAGAGGAAGCAAATGAACGAGCAACTCAGGACCACCCCCTGAGGCAGACATTGAAACATGGCCCATGTCGGCATTTGGTCTGCAATAAATGAGATAAGATATGTGTGTTTGTTTTTTAACCACATGGTGATGTTCAACAAGTTAGAAGCACTACAAATTTGGGGATATATAAATTAACATGTAAAGATAAAATTTATAATTGAAACTAATATGTTGCAGATTAATGTTGAACCAATGACGAATAAAAGCAAGGCAGAGGTGTACAGCCTATGAAAAAAGTTGCTACTGATGGTTCACACCATCAATTATTATAATAATAAAAAGAACAATAAGATTTCTTAGGTAAAAATTTTTAGGAAGAAGTTAAAGAGAAGAAAGGAGGGAGGGAGTGACCTAATGGTGAGGGAGGAGTGGCCTTATATTTAGTGTAGTGGGCTTTGATCCTGGCAACCTGGGTTCAATTCCCACTGTAACTCCTTGTGACCTTGGGCAAGTCACTCAACCCTCCATTGCCCCAGGTACAAAAACTTAGATCGTGAGTCCTCTAGGGACAGAGAAAGTACCTGCATATAATGTGTACAGAACTGCGTACGTAGTAGCACTATAAAAATGATTATTAGTAGTAGTAGTAGTAGTAGATATTGGAATTAATAGCTAGGCAGAGACTTTTACTCCAGCTATAGGGCTTGTGTTAGGCTTACATTTAAGAAGCAATCACTGTTTTCTGCCACTTCCACTAACGTTCTATTAAGAAAAGCAGGCATCTACTTTTGTTTATAAAATAGGCACGCGCTTACTCTCTTATCCTAGGTGCCCTGTTACAGAATTACCCTCATAATGACTTATAAAGCGTAGGTCTTTCTTCAGTCCTTTTTTATCAGTTCGAATCCATCTGGGCATTTTAGCTTCAAACATCTCATTCTTTTTATTCGGCTATTATGAGTGTACTTGATGTAAACTGCTTAGATGTGCTACGATATGTGGTCTAACAATTAATGAAATGAAATGAAATTGAAGAGGGGTGAAAGGGCCGAGAGCCTGCTCTGATGGCTGCTGAGGTAGATTATCTCCACAGTGTCCCCTCTTTCGCTGCCTCTTTATCTGGAAGTAATGGAGTTCCTGCCTCTGCCAGCTGAATGGAGTCAGGGCTGTGACCAGGAGAGATTTGGCGCATGGTGAACTGTCTTCTTGATTCAAGACAAGCTCCTTGCTATAGCATTAATTTTACATCTGACTGCTCAGACCCCCTGGGGTAATGCTGGCATCCCTGGCAATAGAAACAGAGCAGCAGAAGAGGTTCAGTGCAAGGCAGGGACAGCTCACTGAGCAGTGATTGTGCATGTGTGTGTTTCTGTAACGAGGGTGGGTGTGTGTGTGTTTGTGAAGCTCTGTGTGTCGAGTATATGTGTGTGTGTATCAGAACACAATATAATCTATTACCAGCTCAATGGACAGCATTAAGCTAACACCTCAGAGACAGACCGCCTTCCAAATATAAACTGCCCATGTGATCAGCTTCTCAGCTCTCCTCGCATCCCAGAAGCCAGAAGACTTACACTGATCAGACCTATGAATATTGTTCCTCTCTCCCCTACCCCTTCTCCCACCTCTTTCCCCCTAGTTCAGGCTTAGGGCTGATATTAAGACAAAGTAGTAACATATGTTATCATATCCCCATGAAACAACAGTGCAGGCAGCATGCATTAGAGAGTCACGAGAAAGCTCAAAGTTTGAGGGATAATCCACTAGCGAGAAAATTTGCTTCATATTAAGCTTTCTTGCTGTGCTACCCCAGATCACCATTAGGGAGGCATCAGAGAGAGAATGCATGATGTTTGGTAACAGTAATGTTTTTCTTTTGGCTGAAAATACAGCACTATGTGAAGAGGGTCTGGTGGGGTGGGGAAGGCGCCATCAGCTATGACAGATTCCATCTTGCTTATTCCAGATAATTTTCAGATCAATAGTCAGAAACAGTTATCCACATAGCAATAGCCACTACACAGATAAGTCCTTGCTTAAAATTCCCGTAAACCACCTTGTCACTGTCCAGATAGAGATAACAGATTTTGTTGTTAAAGAATTCTTGATTAGTTGGTAATTAACGTTTAAAAAGTATTGTTATTGTTATTTTACTATTATCATCCTGTTTTTAATTTATTGTAAACCACTTTAAAACATTATATTTAGAGGTATATCAAGTAAATAAATCAGATCAAATCAAAAGTGAAGCGTGGATGTTCCCCTAACTTTACAGATAGTCGGTGAAATTCAGTTGCTATTTGTGTAGCTATGCGGAATAACTTAGGCCAACGAGAAGGGTGTCTGAATGTAAACTGCATAGCTAGCTGGATAGAGGCTGAATACTGGCACTATGTGTAAAGCCAGAAGTAGTTACAGCTTTCCACATTAATCAGTGCCACTCGTGACACGAGACAGTGGTGCTGAATGTAGGGAATAGATTTAAGCACCACGGCTGACACTGAAACACGGACTGTAGTATATGAATAAAGACAGTGGTGTGCTGGTAAATTTTTAACAACAGGCTCTCTCCCTGGTCCACCTCGGCGCCCCCCCGGTCCACCTTGGTGCCCCCCCCCATCCACCTCTGCGCCCCCCATCCACCACTGCGCCCCCCACCCACCTCTGCGCCCCCCCCCCCAAATCAAAATTGCAGAGCTGGCTATACCCCGGGGGGGGGAGGGGGGCGGCCAACACATTACTCTCTCCAGGAAAAAAAAAATGAAACTATCCCAGGTTCCAATCTAATTCATGTTTAATATGGGATAAAATGCCATAAATAAGTAAATAAATATAAACTTTTAACGTTCAGCACCTGATTCTCAAAGTGGACATATTCCAAACACTATAATGAAAATAAAATTATTTTTTTTCTACCTTTGTTGTCTGGTGACTTTGTTTCTCTGATCATGCTGGTCCAGTTATCTGATTCTGCTGCTCTCTATCTGTTCCCTTGACTCCGTTTCCAGGGCTTCCTTTCCATTTATTTCTTTTCTTTCCTCCTTTCTTCTTCATTTCTGGTCCTCCGCATACTTGACTGTACAGTGGATCCAGCTTCTGCCTATTTTCTCCATCCATGTGCAGTTTCTCTCCTCATTTCCTTTTCCCTCATCTAATCTCCTTCCTCTATCTTCCCTCCATGTCCAGCATTTCTTCTCTCTCCCTTCCCTTCCCTCCATCCATGTCCAGAATTTCTCTTGCCCTCCCCTCCATCCATGTCCTGAAACTCTCCTCTCTCCCCTGCCCCTCTCTATCCATCCATACCCAGCAATTCTCTTCTCTCCCCTGCCCTCCTCTACCCATCCATGCCCAGCAAGCCTCTCCCCTGCCCCCCTCTACCCACCCATGCCCAGCAAGTCTCTCCCCTGCCCCCTCTACCCACCCATGCCCAGCAGGTCTCTCCCCTGCCCCCCTCTACGCACCCATGCCCAGCAAGCCTCTCCCCTGCCCCCTCTACCCACCCATGCTCAGCAAGCCTCTCCCCTGCCCCCCTCTACCCACCCATGCCCAGCAAGTCTCTCCCCTGCCCCCCTCTACCCACCCATGCCCAGCAGGTCTCTCCCCTGCCCCCCTCTACCAATCCAGCGATTCTCCTCCCTCCCCTGCCGCTCCGAAGCATGTCCAAAGATGTCCTTCGCTTCCACCCTCCCCTCCCGCTCCCCTCCGTCTTTTTTTAATTACCTCCGTCGAAGCGCACGCTATTTAAAGCCCTGCTGCGTGCTGGCCGTCTCCAGGCTTCCCCTGCTTGCTTCGGATGATGTTCGTGCCTTAGTCCCGCCTTTGCGAAAAAAGGAAATGACTTCAGAATGAAGGCGGGACTAAGGCACGAACATCATCCGAAGCAAGCAGGGGAAGCCTGGAGACGGCCAGCATGCAGCAGGGCTTTAAATGACGCGCGCTTCGACGGAGGTAATTAAAAAAAGACGGAGGGGAGCAGGAGGGGAGGGTGGGAGCGAAGGGCATGGTTGGATATGCTTCGGAGCGGCAGGGGAGGTAAGCATGGCCTGTGATGGTGCCCTCCTGCCATGCTTACCTCCCGCAATGGAGCCGGCTCGCCCCCAACAACAACCGTCTCGCAAGAGCTGTCAAAATTTAACAAGCGGCTCTTGTGAGCCGGTGCGAGCCGGCTCCAGCACACCACTGAATAAAGACCTATTCATCTTTTACATCCGACACTATCCCAGAACCAGCGGTGAAGTACTGGGTATAATTTGGCATCGGTTGGGAATTCGTGTACCAGCAACACTGTCCTATCTCCCTTAGCTGTTTACACTAATGCAGCTTGTGAGACACATACATTGAGCTGTCCCTAGTTCTATCCACATTCTCTACAAGACCCGGGATGCTTCTCTCACTCCCCTACAGAAAATGCTAGGTTAAAAATTGGGAGTGTGAGAATCTCTTCCAACATGGTTGGCATCCAAGACCACATCTTGGATTTCTTTACCTCAACACACTGGAGTATCCTATGAGAGAATGAAGACATGTTTGAGACAGATCCAGAATGAAGTAGTACCAGTACGTTTTTTCTAGCGAAAAAGGTGCCGGTACTCAAATGCCAAGCCACTCTTCAGGGTGGGGTGATCAGTGAGGACCCACCTCACAATAGCCAGGCCCCCTGCAAGCAGTCACAGAATCTATGACAAGGCAGAATTGGTGTGTAGAGCCTGAGATCTTTCATTAAAACTTAGGGATCAGGGGTCAATTTTAGCAGACAATGGAAAACATACCGGCACTCAGTACCCCCAAGTACCCCCTCCAAAAAAGCCCTGAGTAGTACTAAGCTGTGGCAAAAGGAGGCCTGTGTTTTTGAGGTGTTCTGAGGTCCCCATTTACTGCAGCAGGTAAAAGGCTGTTTGTTTGTTTGTTTGTTTGTTTGTTTGTTTGTTTGTTTTAAGAATTGGCTGTGTAACATAGTAACATAGTAACATAGTAGATAACGGCAGAAAAAGACCTGCACGGTCCATCCAGTCTGCCCAACAAGATAACTCATATGTGCTACTTTTTGTGCATACCCTACTTTGATTTGTACCTGTGCTATTCAGGGCACAGACCGTATAAGTCTGCCCAGCACTATCCCCGCCTCCCAACCACCAGCCCCGCCTCCCAACCACCGGCTCTGGCACAGACCATATAAGTCTGCCCAGCACTATCCTCACCTCCCAACCACCAGCCCTGCCTCCCAACCACCGGCTCTGGCACAAACCGTATAAGTCTGCCCAGCACTATCCCTGCCTCCCACCACAGGCTGTGGCACAGACTGTATAAGTCTGCCCAGCACTATCCCTGCCTCCCAACCACCAGCCCCGCCTCCCACCACCGGCTCTGGCACAGACCGTATAAGTCTGCCCAGCACTATCCCTGCCTCCCACCACAGGCTGTGACACAGACCGTATAAGTCTGCCCAGCACTATCCCTGCCTCCCAACCACCAGTCCTGCTTCCCACCACCAGCTCTGGCACAGACCGTATAAATCTGCCCAGCACTATCCCCGCCTCCCAACCACCAGCCCCGCCTCCCGATCTCGACTAAGCTCCTGAGGATCTATTCCTTCTGCACAGGATTCCTTTATGCTTATCCCACACATGTTTGAATTCCGTTACCGTTTTCATTTCCACCACCTCCCACGGGAGGACATTCCAAGCATCCACTACTCTCTCCGTGAAAAATACTTCCTGACATTTTTCTTGATTCTGCCCCCCTTCAATCTGTGTAGTAAGTGAAGCACTTGCCAAACAGCCATTTCAGGGGGGATCCCTTACTGCCACCCATTGAGGTGGCGGTAAGGGCTCCCACAGTAACCTGGCTGTACCGGGCAGCATATGGCAGTGCCCGATTACCTCCGGGTAAACACTGGTGCAAAAAAAATTAAAATATTTTTGTATCGCCGGAAATGGCACATGCTGGGGGTGGGAACTATCGCCCAGCAATACCACTGCTTAGTTAAAGACCCCCAAATTTAGGAGGCTTCAGTTACCAACACAATGCCGGACTGAGAGGACAGGGTGAGGGGAACACAGTATACTATTATCCCCAGCTAAGTGACATAGTAAGAGGATGGGATTGGGGAAGCACACTGTATCATTATTCCAAGCTCAATTCAAAGTAAGAGGATGGGGTGGAGGGAGACCATGTGTCACTATCCCCAGCTCAGTGCCACAGTAAAAGGATGGGGTGGGGGTGCACAGTGTGTCACTACTCCCAGCTCAGTGCCAGTGAGAGGACAGGGATGGGGGAACATAGTGTGTCATTATTCCCAGCTCTGTGTCACAGTGGGAGGATAGAGAGGGGGGTGCAGTATGTGTCACTATTCCCAGCTCAATGTCACAGTGAGAGGACAGAGAAGGAGAAGCACAATGTATCACTATTCCCAGCTCAGTATCACAGTGAGAGGATGGAGAAGTGGGAACACAGTGTGTCACTACTCCCAGCTCAGTGCCAGTGAGAGGACAGGGAGGGGGGAACATAGTGTGTCATTATTCCCAGCTCTGTGTCACAGGGGGAGGATAGAGAGGGGGGTGCAGTATGTGTCACTATTCCCAGCTCAATGTCACAGTGAGAGGACAGAGAAGGAGAAGCACAATGTATCACTTTTCCCAGCTCAGTGTCACAGTGAGAGGATGGAGAAGTGGAAACACAGTGTGTCACTATTCCCAGCTTAGTGCCATATGTCTCTATGTTGCTGAAATCTGCATTGTGGGGATATCTTTGAATGGAGATGTGCAGGTTTACCTTCTCTCCACGTCTTTTCTTTTCTTCTCTGTCATAGTTGTCTCTTCCTGTCCCTAGTCTCTGCACCTTCCCTTCCACGATTTCCCTCTGTCCTCCTCCCCTCTCCACATTGAGCAAACCAGGAATGCTATTGTCTTCTTCTGTCCATTTTTCCCTCTGTCCAGCTGCCTTTCCATACGATAAGCAGTTAGCCCAAGATAAATGTGTTAGCATTCAGAAGCCACCTGTGGCTCACTTTAATCTCTCAAATTTGACATTGTATAACTTCTGCCTGAGGCATCAATTTCTGCAAGTTCAGAAAAAGGTAAAAACAGAAAGGCAGAAAAAATATGCCACAAAAACCTATGGAAACTGCTCCCCCATTTTTAATTTTAACTGCTGAGGGCTAAAACCTGATTATTTCTGCTGGCACAGATTTTCCACATAGACCACATGAAATTACAGCCCAAGGCACAAAGAGACATTGTGTTAGACCTGTACCTGCAACCTGGCCTGGGGGAGAGGGGGGTTTGCTTCTTTAGTTTAGAGGTTTTTTGGGGGGGGGGAGTGAGGGAGGGAGAGAAAACTGTCTGCTTTAACAGAGCCTTAAGTATGACTCACAGCCTTTCCAGCTGCAAATCTTGTGCTTTATTCTGTTTTGGAAGTCTGAAAACCAGTATTTAAACGTCCATATTGCATGTCTAAATCCCAATTATATAAAGCCAGGATATGGACATCTAACACTGCAGTAGGTCCATATGGCAACAGGGTGTGAGCTGGGCGCATTTAGCTGTTCAGAATTTGGCATTCATAAGCTCTGGAATCGTGACTCATTTCCACAACATTCAAAGATTTAGTGCTGATTAGAAAAGACCTCCGATGAAGGCAGAATTGTCGTAACACGGCCTATGTTGGGTCATACCATCAGCATTGTATGATTGTTTGTGGAATAAAGATTCTTCTTGTTGAAGTCAAGTCATCAGCAGGCATTCATCCTCCGAAGAATCTTTCCTGTCTTGCTCCAGTTTACATTGGGTGTGTGGCATCTTCCAAACTACCACCAGGCTTTATAACAGTTTCAGGTATTATGAACACTCTGAATCAAGCAGCATATAGATCTGAGTATCAGTCTAATGGTTAGTGCAGTGGAGTAAAAACCAAGGAACCCAAGTTAACATCCCACTTGAGCTCTTCATTTTTTCTCCTTTTTAAAATTGTGAGTCCTCCATAGACAGTAAAATAACTACTATACCTGAATATATAAGACACCTGCAAGCCCGAAGGCTCATGAAGCAGTAGACATTTTTCTGTTCCTGGAGGACTCACAGTTTAAAAAAATTTTTAAAATCACCTAGGCGAAGTGAGAATTGATCCTGGGTTCCCTGATTCTCAGCCCACTGCTGTAACCATTGCTACCCCTCTGCTCTGCAAGGGAGTCTGTGTCACCATTTTGTAAGATGGACATTTCTATGCTGTCATGCAGATGTCCCTGTCCCTTGCCCCCCCCCCCCCCCCCCCCCCGTTCATAATTTGGACAGTTCAGTTTGTAAAATGTGTCCTGTTCTAAAATAAATGGGAGATGGAAGTCCATTTGTGAAGTACTGATCTGGATATCCATATACGAGCTGGATAGCCTTTCTAAAATGCCATTTAATACACTCTCTGCCAGTAAAACCCTTTCATTTTGCTTTCCTCTTCATCAGAAAGAGGCTTCTAAAACTTGGGGTGTGCATTCATTAGTGAGCATGTGGTTTATTTGGGTTCTTAAAAAATTCCGGTACGCATAAATCACTTGTATGCAGTTTATCAAATCACCATGCTTACAATGATCTGCATGTGTAAACAAGCACACAATGCATGTTTAAAACAAATGTGTGAAAAAAATGAAAAAAAATTGGAGAATCTGAAAAGAAATTGAATATTTTGGGGCTGAACACATTTCGTACTAAAATGATAGAGGGCCAGACCCTCACCGGAGGAAAGATAAGAAATGTTTCAACAACTGCAGGCAGCTTGGAAAGAACAGTGTTGTGCTGACAGAAGACTGTCTATAGGAAGAGCTATGTCCTCATCCCTTGTGATTCTTTGTGCTCTCTTGTTTCTGGTCCTGTCTTCATGTATCTTGTCCAATTAGCACTGGCAAGGTCAAGAAGATTTAATGACAGGCGGTGGCATGATGTCAAAAAAGCTGAAGCCGGTTCTCCCAGCAGCCGCCATCTTGGTTTGTCCAAAAAACTATGAGATGCTGCATCCACATTGTCGTTGTGCTTGTTATTTTATCTCTGTTATAGTCACGGGAGCTTCAGAACTTGGGGACTGTTCTGCCCACGCCGCCATTGTCACAGAGCTGGACCAGACTGCAGGAGAATGCAGGAACTCGGGGCGGCGGCAACCGAGGAGCTGGACTGCTGCTGCAGCCGAAGTCTATTGTTTTTACAGAATGGGCAGCAGCTCCTTTGCTTTTGGTGACAATAAAGATATTTATTGTCATCATAATCAATAATAAAGACATATAACGCAGCACTAACAAATACATTTTGAATATAACCCCTCAAAAACTCCCCAAACTCCCCCCCCCCCAATTCCCATTACATCCACCTCCCTGATCCTCTCCTAACAGAGAGACTGCAAAATAATATACACTTAACAAGTTTGCTATTTTCAACAGCATTTGCTATTGTTTTGGACAATATGGCGCAAGTTCCACCCACTGGCTTCAGCCCAACGGGCCAGACAATGTCATGCCGCCTCCTGTCATTAAACCTCCTTGGGCAGGGGCCAGCCCAGTGTTTATATGCCTTGCTTTTGGATTGTATCAGCACTAGGTCATTATCCCTCTGAGTCTATAAATTTGCAAGCACAACTTTAGGCCCAGCGTACAAGTTATAGAATACTGTCAGTTGCAAGTGTAGCTTGATAGATTAATGAACTGCTAACTGGCATTAACAATTAATTATTGGCAATAACTGGTGTTAATTGGCACTAATTAACAGTTACCTACTTAGCTGCCCTATGCTGGTATTCTATAAACTGTGTACACAAAATCCAAAGCACTTAGGTGCATGGGCAGGTCAAGGTCATACCTAGACTTTCACGCATGGATTATAGAATATTAGTGGTTGTGTGTTTAACTGCCTACAGAAAGGCGTGACCATTTACACCAGTCATTGAGCTACCATCCATGCTCAGGCCTACAGTTAGCTGCGTAACTGTGGACTTAAGTTAGTATTCTACAGCGGCAGTTATATGCTTAGCATGTGTCATTCTGTTGCCTAATTTTAAGTGACCTTTTGAGAATTACGTCCTATGGGAGTAATTTTATAAAGAAGACATTAACGTTTATACAGCAAATACATGTGTAAATGACTAGAATACTGGCATATCCGCAAATAGAGGTGCACAGATATGCATTTAAAGGCCATAAATCTAGCTATGCACTATTGTACACATGTACCTTCCACAGCATCCCCCCCAATTTTCAAAAGCATTTAACCAGCCAGGATCAGCACCTGGCCAGTTAATTCCCCCTTAACTGGCTATTCGTCAATATTCAATGGGAGATAGCTGGCTATCTCCTGATGAATATCACCAATTAGCGGCTAGTAGACAGCTGGGTATATTAACCGACATAACCGGATATTCACCGATTTTTCAACCCCACTTTAGCGACTATATTTGGTTGTATGAAAACGTGGGATATCTTTGGACAGTTAGAAGATAACCGGCTAAGCCTTAATATCAACATAGCCGGTTATCTTCCAACAAGCCAAAAATAAACCGAACATTCAATGCCGGTCACTGGAAACATCCCAGCATTGAATATCTGGGTTTAGAAATGACCGCAGGAATTAGCTGGGCTAACTCCCGTGGTCTGAATATCAGCCCCCATGTATTTTAGAGGTGGGCTACCTATGGGCAGGATTTACACTTACACACTTAACTTATAGAATACTGTAAGTCGCTCACATATCTCTGGCATCTCTATGTGTGTATATACCTGGTTACACTAGTGTTCTATAATGGAAAGTAGGCATCCTTTAGGTACCTAAAACTAAGTGTCCACTTATAGATTTCCCTCCTTCTGAGGTTCCTGTGATTGTCATGTTCCTAGTTTGTCTCCTTGATTTCCAGCTTCCAGAATTCATGCTCTCGTGTTCTCAATCTGTGTTTCCATTCCAGCTGGCGTATGTCGTCTGTTCCTCAGATTCCTTGTTAGTGATCCTGCCTGTGGGTTATGCTTCATGCTCTCTGGCTCTCCCTGGACTCCCACAAAGGGATGAGTGAAGAGAACTTGCCTACTGTATCATAGTTCTGTTTATATTTAACCTGTGTATTGTGTGGCTAGTGAAGAGTAAACTGCCTTGAACTTGCTGTGCTGTGCACTGCTTATAGGGGACCAGTCCCTTGTGGCTGCCTGTGCCCCCAGCCGGTTCCCCTCACAATATAACACAACATTTCAAATACATGATAGGTTTTCATAGTACACAGGATAGAGATATTTTCCATAGAAAAGGGATTTTCAAGGATAAAAGGTCGTGGCATGAAGGTGAGGCTTACTAGCCTGTAGTAACGAGCACCAAGATGACAGGGTAAGAATTTCCTCTCTCAAGGCCTCCTTCATATTACTCATTGAAGAAAAAGCCATGTTTCTAATTTTTTTTCTGAAGTCTTAGTAGCTACTACAGGCCAGTAAGCCTTACTACAGTGGTGGAAACAGTCATGAAGATGATGCTGAAGGAAAGGATAGTGAACTTTCTAGAATCAAATGGGTTGCAAGATTTGAGGCAACATGATTTTATTTCACCGAGAATCTGATGGATTCTCTGACTGGGTGACCAGATAACTAGACTGAGGGCATGCGTTGGATTTGGTCTACTTATATTTCAGCAAAGCCTTTGATACTGTACCTCATAGGAGGCTTGTAAGTAAACTCAGTACTCTGGGGGGTGGGTATCACAGTGGTGAAATGGATTGGAAACTGGTTGATTGACAGACGATAGAGGCTGGTAGTAAATGATATTTACTCAGAAGAAAAAAAGGTGAGTAGTGTAGTGCCTCAGGGATCATTCCTTTTGTGAGTGACACTACTGATGGGATAAGAGGAAAAGTTTGACTTTTTATGGATAACACGAAGACTTGCAACAGTGGACACTCAGGAGGGAGTAATAACATGAGAAGTGATCTACAAAAATTAGAAGTGTGGGCTAAAGTTTGGCAGTTAAGCTTTAATACAAAGAAATTCAGAGTGATGCATTTTGGGCACAGAAATCCAAAGAAGCTGTATATGATAGGAGGAGAGAGGATCGCGTGCATGGAACAGGAGAGGTACCTTGTGGTAATGTAATGCACCCTCACTGTGGACCTCAGGATCTTACCAAACTCTTGGCGTGAGGTTCTACCAGTAAGGTCCCAAGCAGGAGGGTGTACAATCCACTAACCTTGTCTCTAGGTCTCAAAGGAATAAAAACTAATTTTAGGATTTAGATGTTTGTCTCCCTCAAAATTCAATGGCATCAAACACAAAATGTTAATTAACATGCACGTTGCTTTATTTGGAAATAAACAATCACCCTTAAGTAAAAATGAACGTGCAATAAATACTCTTATCAGCGATATGTAATGTATGAACTCCTCAATGAACAGCAATATTTCTAACACATGTTTTTACTTTTCTTACAGATTGAACTTCTAACAACAGCAAAACAAACTTCATCAGATAAGTGTTTTCTTTCGTTTTCCCTTAGAATGCTAACTCTTAGCTAATTCCTTCTAATTAGTTTATTAACTTTTACTTTTCAAATCAAGAATTTGATTCTTTCTGTATTGTTTTTGTCTCTTTCAGGATCCTTGCTCCCAGAAGGAACCCAGGAATATCAGGTAAGTTTTTAGTTATTTAAATGTTTTTTTCCCCCAAATCACTTAGCTGTTCTCCTTTAGGTGGCGTTTTTCACAGTAGCACGGCCATCTTTCTTGCGTGGGGGCCCAGTTGTATGCTCCGCTCACTTTCCAGATGGCTTGTTCTTCACCCTAAACCTCTCTTAATTAACTTAAAAGGAAGGAAAACCCTTTCTCCCTAATGGACAGCTTCCCTAAGGGTCAGTCAATTAAAATTACCGTGACCAGTTCTACTTTCAAAAATAAAGAACATAAATTGCCCTAACTTTTCAAACCTGCCCTGATTTTACTAGTCCCTACACTGGAGGAGCACTGGTGATGTACACACACGCACGCGCACACACTACCCTAACCCTTCAGCACATCCACATACCTCTCAACTGCCACTTAACATTCCCGGTCAGTAACTTTCACTTCAATCACATTCCTCACTCACCCAGATATTTTATTATTTTTCTTTATCCTTTAATTCATGCACTTTTACAACCTAGGCCCTCACACAGCCTCAGACACTCAGCTGGATGCAACCTCTCCTTCCGGCAGCTTCAGCTCCTCTGACCAACGGTCCACAGCTCCTTGCCTAAGCAACGGAACCGCGGCCAGAGTTCTGGAGTCCCCCTAGCCAATCAGCTGTCCTTCCCAAGGTTCCGTTTTTTTCTGCTGACCAACGGAACCTTGGGCAGCACAACTGAATCTCCATTTTAATTTTATTTTTCCCATAGAAAATAATGGGAAAATTACTAAAAACCAAATTTAAAAGTCACAATTCACCCAAATATTTCCAACATCACCCCAACCACTAAGCACTACTTTCTCCATTAAATCATGTTTTTAAAATTTAAATTTAACTATTTTTTACGTCCATCCCCATATTTTCTCCAAAAACACCCCCTCAAAAAATCCCAAAATTATTTAAAAAGTATCCCAAAAATTCACACAACCCCTTTTAAACCTACCCCGTCGAATAACAAATTTTAACCCTTAATTAACCCCTTAAAACTAGCCCCTCTCAAAATCACCCCCTAAAAATATTCAAATTCAAAAACTAACCCGACGGAAAAATTCAGAAAAATCCCCCGAACCAGAATCCAAAAACCAAATTTAAATTCAACAAATCCCTGAATTTTTACAAATAAAAAACGCAATTTATACAATTTAAAATTAAACCAATTAAAATTCCGGGTCAAAAGACCCCTTACCTTAAAGTAGATTTTCCTCACACTCGACGCCTGCCACTGGTTCCATTCCCGCTGCTCTCCAAACCAAAACGGAAACAAAAACAAAAAGCCCCGAAAATAGCTAGGATTCACTTTGGGGGTCAGCACCCACGAAAAAGATCTAGGGGTTGTTGTAGATAATACGCTGAAATCTTCTGTTCAATGTGCAGCAGCAGCAGCGTAAAAAGCAAACAGGATGCTAGGAATTATTAGGAAAGGGATGGTAAATAAGAGTGAAAATACTATAATGCCTCTGTATCACTCCATGGTGTGACCTCACCTTGAGTACTGCATTCAGTTCTGGTCTCTGTATCCTAAAAAGGTTCAAAGAAGAGAGACCAAAACGATAAAGGGGATGGAACTTCTCTCATATTAGGAGAGGCTAAAGCGGTTGGGTTCTTCAGCTTGGAAAATAAATGGCTGAGGGGTGATATGATTGAGGTCTACAAAATCCTGAGTGTTGTAGAACGAGTAGAAGTGAATAGATTTTTTACTTGTTTCAAAAGTACAAAGACTAGGCGACACTCAAGGAAATTACATGGAAATACTTTGAAAACAAATAGGAGGAAATCTTTTTTCACTCAACGAATAGTTAAGCATATCTGGGTTTAAAAAATGTTTGGACAAGTTCCTGGAGGAAAAGTCCATAGTCTGCTATTGAGACAGACATGGGAAAGCTACTACTTGCCCTGGGATTGGATGTTGCCTTTATTTGGGTTTCTGCCAGGTACTTGTTACATGGCTTGCCCACTATTGGAAACAGGATACTGGGCTAGATGGACCATTGGTCTGACTCAGTATGACTATTCTTATGTTCTAACAGTAATTGTACTTATAACTGGCACTATAGAATTCATGCTTAACAGAGAATTACCCTCTATGGACTACACTCTATATATGGTGCTGAAAAAATCAACATGGAAAAAACGCTCTTCGCACTATTCTATAACCTGTGCCTAATGTTAAGTGCGGTTTACAGAATACACATAGCACCCAGACCCGCAACTAAATTTAGGCGCAACCATTTATGCCAACTAAAATCTAGTGCAAATGCTCGTGCCTACCTTAGACGCGGACTATTTATTTATTTATTTATTTGTTACATTTGGATCCCACATTTTCCCACTGATTTGCAGGCTCAATGTGGCTTACATAGTACAGTAGAAGCAATCGCCAATACCGGTATGAACAAAGTGAGGTTATGGCAGAGTAATGATCAAGTGTGATAGGCATATTGGGGGTTGTAAGGAAGAAGGGTTAGGCTATGTCCAATACAAACTTTTATCTTGTAGTGTAGTGGGGTTGAGGCATTTAGGTTGGGTCGTTGGGGTATGCCTTTTCGAATAGGTTAGTCTTTTAGGAGTTTCCAGACGTTTAGGTGGCTGTATGTTGTTTTCACGGCTATTGGTAGTGCATTCCATAGTTGCGTGCTTATATAAGAGAAGCTGGATGCATAGGTTGATTTGTATTTGAGTCCTTTGCAGCTTGGGTGGTGGAGATTTAGGTATAACAATGCACGTAGTTTCTTGGAATGCTCATGACCCACCCATGCCTCTCCCATGGCCACGCCTCTTTTTGAGATCTGCACATTAGAATTTATGCACACCACTTTACAGAATACAGTTAGAAAGTTGTGTGTATAAACTGTAATTAGTGCCAATAATTGCTCATTATTGGCACTGACTGGCTTGTTAAACAATTAAGTTGTGCATTTAATTTGGCTGCACTGTTAAATTTGTGCATGCAATTTTAGTCGCCATATATAGAATCTGGGGGTATGTGCACCACCAACTAGATATGGAGACGTTGACTAACACCTGTTTTCAGGGGACTATAGAGTACGGCAGGGATGCAGACAGAGCGTGTTTTTTGTTAGCTACGTTTTGTTTTCTGCTCCTTTCTTGTCTTAATTATAGTTTCTATGGCAGGATGAGTTAAGAGAGCATTCGATTAAATAACCCTGTTGACATACAGCTGATTAGTTGCGCTGACTTCAGGATGAGTAATATGGCATGATTTTCCATTGATGTCATGTTTTTTAAGCTAGTTCAGTCTTTTGGGAATGGTGAGAAAGAGCACAATGGGGGAGGGGGTGTCTCTTGATATTCTTATACTGAATGTGTAATTTCAATGTGTTATTTATTTCCTTATCATTTTTTTTACATACACAAGCAGATACTCTGTTTTAGCTGTGTATCCTTGGCTGGAAAGGCTGTTTGATGTGATAAAGGTAATTTGTGTTACATAGAGCACGTTAACATCAAAATAATTGCTGTCTGATTAATTTTTCATAGGGACCTCTTACATATGTTTTTATGCCTTTCCTAGGTCAGAATCTATCTTCTGGTGAATATTTAGCCAGTGGCGGTCAGCGGTTTTTAAAATCCTGGCTGCAATGGGCAGAATTAGGCCCTGATATTCAATACCAGGCCATGACTGGGCATTGGCATTGAATATCGGCATCTGACAGACATAATCAGGCCACCAGCTCCTAAGCTGTTCCTGGCTGGTATTCAGCTGGGACCTGCATAAGACATGCAGGTCCCAGCTGAATATCGGCCACAGCCTGCTTTAGTGGATGCGTGTCCCCCCCTTCCAAACCCCTCAACACCAGTTCTGATCCCCCTCCAAACCCTCCAATCACCAGCTCTGATCCCCATTCCAACCCCCCTCCAAACTCCGATCCTGCTCCCAACACCATCTCCAATCTGCATCCCAACCCTCCTCCCACATTAGCCCTGATCCCCATCCGAACCCCCCTCAAACATTAGCTCCAATCCCCATCCCAACTTTCTGGCACAGACCAGTCCCCTTTCCCCCTCCAAAACAAGAACTTTGTGGGGGGGGGGGGGGAGAAATTTGGTATGCCTTGAGTATGTACAGATGCTCAAGGCACCATCACAGCTACAAGGAGTCAAATTAAAGCAAGATGATGGCTGCTTCAATACCACCCCCCACCCCACAAAAAGTTGTGCCATCCTAGGTATGTAGTTCTCCTACTGGTCAGACTGGCCTTACATAGACCTCTGTGATATCTCTCCTTGGTTGTCTCTTCTCCAGGATGAAGAGCCCTAACCTCTTTAGCCTTTCCTCATATGGGAGCCATGTCACCCTTTTTATCATTTTGGTCGCACTTCTCTGTACCTTTCCAGTTCTGCTATATCTTTCTTAAAATGTGATGACCAAAATTGCACACAAGTCTCAAGTTGTTGTCTCACCAGGGAGCAACACAAAGGCATTGGGATATTTTTTGTTTTTATTCTCTATTTCTTTCCTAATAATTCCTAACACTGATCGCTTTTTTGGCCACTTTGTCACACTGAGCAGAAGTTCTCAATCTCCAGTCCATAATGATATCTAGTTCTTTTTCCTGGGTGATAATTCCTAATGCGGAACTTAGCATCACGTACCTCTAATTTGGGCTATTTGTCCCATTGTGCATCACTTTGCACTGTTTTTTTTATTTATTTGCTCCCATGTATTAATCACATCCTCTCCATGCTCAATGTAATGTACAATTTAATATGTCAACATAAAAATATTCTTCAAAACACTACAGTCATATACAGAGTAATTTTCCCTTCTATTTTCATAAGTATTAATAAATCCCATATTACAAACATCCACTTCTATCCTTAAGCACCATAAAATGTGATAAAAAGCCAAGAGATTGATATTCAAATTGAGCACTTCAGCTATGTAATGACTTTTTCACTACTATAAAATTGTGGAAACAATAACTTGCACTAGGCAGCAGATACAACCTCAATAACACAAGAATGGGGAAAATAACCTGCATCTTGTGGCAGGTACAACCACAACACAATCATGGGGAAAGTAGCCTACACCTTGTGTCAGGTATAATCCCAACATCCTTCCTGGGCAGACTCAATGGGCCATGTTGTTTTTTTTCTACCCTCACTAACCTCTAGATCTATCCACATAAAACAGACGTATGTGTTTGTTTACATAAGTACATAAGTATTGCCATACTGGGAAAGACCAAAGGTCCATCAAGCCCAGCATCCTGTTTCCAACAGTGGCCAATCCAGGTCACAAATACCTGGCAAGATCCCCAAAAAGTACAAAACATTTTATACTGCTTATCCCAAAAATAGTGGATTTTCCCCAAGTCCATTTAATAATGGTCTATGGACTTTTCCTTTAGGAAGCCGTCCAAAACTTTTTAAAACTCCGCTAAGCTTTACCACATTCTCTGGCAACGAATTCTGGAGTTTAATTACATGTCGAGTGAAGAAAGATTTTCTCCGATTCATTTTAAATTTACAACATTGTAGCTTCATCGCATGCCCCCTAGTCCTAGTATTTTTGGAAAGCGTAAACAGACGTTTCACATCTACCCGTTCAACTCTACTCATTATTTTATACACTTCTATCATATCTCCCCTCAGCCGCCTTTTCTCCAAGCTGAAGAGCCCTAGCCACTTTAGCCTTTCCTCATAGGGAAGTCGTCCCATCCCCTTTATCATTTTTGTTGCCCTTCTCGGCACCTTTTCTAATTCCACTATATCTTTTTGAGATACGGCGACCAGAAATGAACACAATATTCGAAGTGCGGTCACACCATGGAGCGATACAAAGGCATTATAACATCTTCATTTTTGTTTTCCATTCCTTTCCTAATAGTACCTAACATTCTATTTGCTTTCTTAGCAGCAGCAGCACACTGAGCAGAAGGTTTTAACGTATCATCAACGACGGCATCTAGATCCCTTTCTTGGTCTGTGACTCCTAACGTGGAACCTTGCATGACGTAGCTATAATTCGGGTTCCTCTTTCCCGATATGCATCACTTTGCACTTGCTCACATTAAACGTCATCTGCCATTTACACGCCCAGTCTCCCAGTCTCGTAAGGTCCTCTTGTAATTTTTCACAATCCTCCTGTGATTTACCGACTTTGAATAACTTTATGTCATCAGCAAATTTAATTACCTCACTAGTTACTCCCATCTCTAGGTCATTTATAAATATGTTAAAATGGCCACCGAGAGTTGAAGTGACCTCGCGAGACTTCAACTCTCGGCGGCCATTTTGCATTGGCGCCGAGATCAGCAACAGGAAGGATGCATGCAGGGCAGCGCTCCGGGCAGGAAAGAGGGGGCTCTTTCCGGCCACGAAGAGGTCACTAGACCACCAGGGCAGTGTGACAGGGGCGGGGTGAGGGCATGAAAGGGGGCGGATGGGTGTGAAAGGGGGCAGATGGGTGTGAAAGGGGGGTGGGGTGTGTGGTGGGGGCGGGGCATGTGTCCTCCTTTTGGGGGGGCAAAATATGGTAACCCTATTAACCATATGCTTTTGAGCGACCGTTGGCCTTCCCCATTTGTTTGTCTGTGTCCAAATTCCTGTGGCCCCCAAAGAATGACAGCCACCAAACCCAGCATGCCGACTACCCGCTGTTGCCGAAGTTATTGTGTAGTTTGAAGCGAATCGGTTCAAGGGGGCACTTAGGGTAGGGGGAGCAATACATCCATCCATTAAATTAATAGGCCTCAGGTCGGAAAATTCTTTCTTGCTGTTGCTAAGCAACAAACTGCTTTCTTGTTGTTGCTAAGCGACAAACTGCTTGGGGACAGGGTGAGGGCTCAGAGACTGAGGAGGAGAAACACTAACAGCAGCTGTGCAGTTGTTCCTCTCTCATTCTCTAATACCCTCTTCCCTAACAATTTTAGTACAAGGGAGGTTCAGAGACTGGTGGGAACAGGGTAGGGAGACTGGGAAGTGTGTGTGTGCATGAATTCACTACCCCGCCAAGAGAACCCGCCTCGAAAAGGGCGGAAAACTGAATTTTAATATGCCCTTGAAAAGAAGGCTGTGTTCTGACAGGAAAACGGCGACAGCCAAACTGCAGGCACTTGCTAAACTGAAAGAAACAACTAATCAAGAAAATTAACCTAAACAAATTTGTCGGAAAAGAAAAGTTAGTGCTAGGTAGGGATCCAGTCTCCACATTTTCTGCTTTAAGGGAGTATTAAACTCAGACACCCCTCAGCAAAACACTCCAGTCACAATCAGCCATTCTCACACCCCCCCCACTCACACTCACCTATTCTAATACAGAACTCAGCAAAACACCCCACTCACATTCACCCGTTCTCACACACCCCATAATAGCACACCCCCACTGACATTCACCCCTCAGTACCACACCCCCACTGACACTCACGCGTTCTCACACACCCCAGAGTAGCACACCTCCATGCACACTCACCCTTCAGCATATTTATACAGTGTTATTACACAGAAATAAACCTTGCTTTTCTGAGTTACAAAGTACTAACCTATCGCTGAGCCACACCAGCGGGGATACCTAGCGCGATATAAGTTGCCCAAAGTTGGACATGAAGCCCATCTGCTTGCGTAAGCTACTTACAAGGGGATGATCAGAAGCAAACGCAGGCGCTAGAGGCTGTTAGCGCCATAATAGCATCGGTGTTTGCTAACGCCCCATGATCAGAGCCCTCAAGCGCTTGAAACAACGCGTTTGAGGACTCTGAATGCAACTAGCATGTAAATGCATGCTAAGCAGGGCGTTAGGTATTCCTCCCCAATGATCAGCGGCCAGCGCACCAAAGATTGTGCTCAGACACAATTCTCCCGCACTTCTACCCCATGTCAGAGATAATTGTGTGCTTAAATTTGCATGCAATTATCTCTGATCATCAGTGGGTAAAGCCCTGTGCTGTTCCAGTGCTATTTTAGGGCGCTGTTTGTAACAGCACGGGGGGCTTTTGATCATCTGCTTGTTAGTCAATTGGGTGCTAACAACCAATTATTGAGGTTAATTGGACTTAATTGGCAATTAATTGTCACTAATGTAAGAACATACACATTTCTCTACTGGGACAGACTGAAGGTCCATCAAGTCCAGTATCCTGTTTTCAGCAGTGGCCAATCCAGGTCACAAGTACCTGGCATGATCCCAAAACAGTAAAACAGATTTTATGCTGCTTATCCTAGATATAAGCAGTGCATTTTCCCAAAGTCCATTTTCATAATGGCTTATGGACTTTTATTTTAGAAAATTATCCAAACCCTTTTTAAACCCTGCTGAGCTAACTGCTTTTACCACATTCTCTGGCAACAAATTCCAGAGTTTAATTACTCGTTGAATGAAGAAATATTTTCTCTGATTCATTTTAAATTTACTACTTAGTAGCTTCTTTGTGTGTCCCCTAGTTCTAGTATTTTTTGATTTATACGTGCATCTTCCTGTGCACTATTCTACAATGATGCATACCCAAAGTGTCTCATACAGAACTCAACAGGGGGCATGGCCTTTGGAAGGCCATAGGCAGGTCTGGAGCAATCCAAATATTTAGGTGCTGTGTATTAGAATACCGGGGTTACATGTCCAACTTGTGTGCCAGGATTTACACCAGGTTTCAGCTGACGTAAGTCATCATACCCAAAGTTGGGCACAGGAATTTGTTCTAAGTGCTCTTTTATAAAATGCAGTCAGACCCAAGAGCCCTTAATAGCGCTTAATGCAGATTTTTCCAGCACCTAAGCCATATACTGAATCTGGCCCTCAATGTTACCGAGGGGCCTTTTTACTAAGGCTAAGGAGTGGGTAGCGCAGGCACCCAGCGGTAATTTAGAGTTTGGTGCAAGTTGTTTCCCACAGTAGAAAATATTTTTCGATTTTCTACTGCAGGGGGAGTTCCCAGCAGTAATCAGCAGTGCAGCCACTTTAGTGCACGCTGCATGATTACTGCATGAGTAGCATGTGAGTCCTTACCACTAGGTCAATGGGTGTTGTTAAGGGTTCAGGCAGCAAATAGCTGCATGCTACTTTTCATTTTAGCACACAGCCATTTACTGTCCCAATAAAAAAAAACAAACCTATTTTCCCGGCTGTGGTAAAAAAAAAAGGCCCAGCGTGGAATAAACTACCAAATGCTATAAAAACAACGCATGACTTGACAACCTTCCGGAAGTTATTGAAGACGCACCTGTTCGAAAAGACTTACAATAAAAATCCTCCTTAATGACTTGATTCCATTCTACATTTAAACCAACTAATACTGATCCCTTCTAATTTGATTATGTTAATCACATTATCACTATTGGTCATTATATCTTACCTGTTTTATTTTGTGTTATGTAAATAATTCTACTGACTTATCTACCTAATTTCTTACACAGTACTATGTTAAATTAGACCATACTTCTTACTCTGTTTATGATTATACCTTTTGCAACATAGTGTAAGCCACATTGAGCCTGCAAATAGGTGGGGAAATGTGGGGTACAAATGCAGCAAATAAATAAATAAAATTTCATGCATCCAAATTACCACAGGCCACTTTTTACCGCAGCTTCGTAAAAGGGCCCCTTAGTGATTATAAAAAAAATCCAAGCCACCTGAATGCAATTTTGGGTGCATCAAGCATTAACCCCCGGATTCTACATAGCACGCCTAACGTTCTGTGCCAAAATCTAAGCATATTTTGAAACAACATGTGTAACCTAATTGGCTTAACAAGCCAATCAGCATTGTTAACAGTACTTAACAATTTCCCCCAAATGACCAAAGTTACCTGTCCAGAAAGGGGGCGAGGTTTGTGTATTCCAGGAAGAGGGGAGGGGGAGGAGCACTTAACCATCTATCTTATAATTATACATCCAGATAGCCCTTGCAAAACTAACCTGGTTATTCCAAGTTATATGTAGTCATTCATGGGTCGATATTCAAAGTGATTTAACCAGTCAGAAATGGCTCCTGGCCAGTTATATCACTTTTTGGGCTATCCACTGATATTCATAAGTACATAAGCACTGTCCCGCTGGGAAAAGACCAAAGGTCCATCAAGCCCAGCACTCTGTCTCTGACAGCGGCCAATCCAGGCCCCAAGAACCTGGCAAAACCCCAAAATTTAATAATGATCAATGGACTTTTCGTTTAGGAATCTGTCCAGACCCCCTTTAAACTCAGCAAGTCCAGTTAGTGAATGATACATACCTGTAGCAGGTGTTCTCCGAGGACAGCAGGCTGATTGTTCTCACGACTGGGTGACGTCCGCGGCAGCCCCCACCAACCGGAAAAGGCTTCGCGGGACGGTCGGCACGCAGGGCACGCCCACCGCGCATGCGCGGCCGTCTTCCCGCCCGTGCGCAACCGCTCCCGCCAGTTGAATGACAAGCAATAAAATATGAAACACAACTCCAAAGGGGAGGAGGGAGGGTAGGTGAGAACAATCAGCCTGCTGTCCTCGGAGAACACCTGCTACAGGTATGTATCATTCACTTTCTCCGAGGACAAGCAGGCTGCTTGTTCTCACGACTGGGGTATCCCTAGCTCTCAGGCTCACTCAAAACAAGAACCCAGGTCAATTGAACCTCGCAACGGCGAGGGTACAACAGAAAATTGACCTACGAATCACAACTAACTGAGAGTGCAGCCTGACCAGAATAAATTCGGGTCCTGGAGGGTGGAGTTGGATTTACACCCCAAACAGATTCTGCAGCACCGACTGCCCGAACCGACTGTCGCGTAATGTGATGTGAATGTGTGGACAGATGACCACGTCGCAGCCTTGCAGATCTCTTCAATAGTGGCTGACTTCAAGTGGGCCACCGACGCTGCCATGGCTCTGACACTATGAGCCGTGACATGACCCTCAAGAGCCAGCCCAGCCTGGGCATAAGTGAAGGAAATGCAATCTGCTAGCCAATTGGAGATGGTGCGTTTCCCGACAGCGACCCCTAGCCTGTTAGGGTCGAAAGAAATAAACAATTGGGCGGACTGTCTGTGGGGCTGTGTCCGCTCCAAGTAGAAGGCCAATGCTCTCTTGCAGTCCAATGTGTGCAACTGACGTTCAGCAGGGCGGGTATGCGGCCTGGGAAAGAATGTTGGCAAGACAATTGACTGGTTAAGATGGAACTCCGACACCACCTTCGGCAGGAACTTTGTGTGGGTGCGGAGCACTACTCTGTTGTGATGAAATTTGGTATATGGAGCGTGAGCTACCAGGGCCTGAAGCTCACTGACCCTACGAGCTGAAGTAACTGCCACCAAGAAAATGACCTTCCAGGTCAAGTACTTCAGATGGCAGGTATTCAGTGGCTCAAAAGGAGGTCTCATCAGCTGGGTGAGGATGACGTTGAGATCCCATGACACTGTAGGAGGCTTGATAGGGGGCTTTGACAAAAGCAAGCCTCTCATGAATCGAACGACTAAAGGCTCTCCAGAGATGGCTTTACCTTCCACACGATAATGGTAAGCACTAATCGCACTAAGGTGATTCCTTACTGAGTTGGTCTTGAGGCCAGACTCTGATAAGTGCAGAAGGTATTCAAGCAGGTTCTGTGCAGGGCAAGAACGAGGTTCTAAGGCCTTGCTCTCACACCACACGACAAACCTCCTCCACTTGAAAAAGTAACTCTTTTTAGTGGAATCCTTCCTAGAGGCAAGCAAGACCCGGGAGACACCCTCAGACAGACCCAACACAGCGAAGTCTACGCCCTCAACATCCAGGCCGTGAGAGCCAGGGATTGAAGGTTGGGGTGCAGCAACGCTCCGTCGTTCTGCGAGATGAGAGTCGGAAAACACTCCAATCTCCATGGTTCTTCGGAGGACAACTCCAGAAGAAGAGGGAACCAGATCTGACGGGGCCAAAAGGGCGCTACCAGAATCATGGTGCCGCGGTCTTGCTTGAGCTTCAGTAAGGTCTTCCCCACCAAAGGTATGGGAGGATAAGCATACAGGAGGCCGGTCCCCCAATGGAGGAGAAAGGCATCCGACGCTAGCCTGCCGTGTGCCTGAAGTCTGGAACAGAACAGAGGCAGCTTGTGGTTGGTCTGAGAGGCGAAAAGGTCCACCGAGGGGGTGCCCCACTCTCGGAAGATCTTGCGTACCACTCTGGCATGGAGCGACCACTCGTGCGGTTGCATGACTCTGCTCAGTCTGTCGGCCAGACTGTTGTTTACGCCTGCCAGGTACGTGGCCTGGAGGAGCATGCCGAACCGGCACGCCCAACGCCACATCCCGACGGCTTCCTGACACAGGGGGCGAGATCCGGTGCCCCCCTGCTTGTTGACGTAATACATTGCAACCTGATTGTCTGTCCGAATTTGGATAATTTGGCAGGACAGCCGATCTCTGAAAGCCGTCAGTGCGTTCCAGATCGCTCGGAGCTCCAGGAGGTTGATCTGCAGATCCTTTTCCTGGAGGGACCACAGACCCTGGGTGTGAAGCCCATCGACATGAGCTCCCCACCCCAGGCGAGATGCATCCGTCGTCAGCACTTTCGAGGGCTGTGGAATTTGGAATGGACGTCCCAGGGTCAAATTGGTCCGGATGGTCCACCAGAGCAGTGAAGTGCGGCAACTGGTGGAGAGGCGGATGACATCTTCTAGATTCCCGGTGGCTTGGAACCACTGGGAAGCTAGGGTCCACTGAGCAGATCTCATGTGAAGACGAGCCATGGGAGTCACATGAACTGTGGAGGCCATATGACCCAGAAGTCTCAACATCTGCCGAGCTGTGACCTGCTGAGACGCTCTGGTCTGCGAGGCCAGGGCCAAGAGATTGGTGGCCCTCGCTCCGGGAAGGTAGGCCTGAGCCGTCTGGGTATTCAGCAGAGCTCCTATGAATTCCAGAGACTGCGTTGGCTGGAGATGGGACTTTGGGTAATTTATCACAAACCCCAGCAGCTCCAGAAGTCGAGTAGTGCACTGCATAGACTGGAGGGCTCCCGCCTCCGAGGTGTTCTTGACCAGCCAATCGTCGAGATATGGGAACACGTGCACTCCCAGCTTGCGTAGGTAGGCCGCCACCACCACGAGGCACTTGGTAAACACTCGTGGGGCAGAGGCGAGCCCAAAGGGCAGCACACAATACTGAAAGTGCCGTGCGCCCAGGCGGAATCTGAGATACTGTCTGTGAGCTGGCAGTATCGGTATGTGAGTATATGCGTCCTTTAAATCCAGGGAACATAGCCAATCGTTTTTCTGAATCATTGGCAGAAGGGTGCCCAAGGAAAGCATCCTGAACTTTTCTTTGACCAGGAATTTGTTCAGGCCTCTCAGGTCTAGGATGGGATGCATCCCCCCTGTTTTCTTTTCCACAAGGAAGTACCTGGAATAGAATCCCTGCCCTTCCTGCCCGGGTGGTATGGGCTCAACCGCATTGGCGCTGAGAAGGGCGGAGAGTTCCTCTGCAAGTACCTGCTTGTGGTGGGAGCTGAAGGATTGAGCTCCCGGAGGACAATTTGGTGGCAGGGAGGCCAAATTCAGGGCGTATCCGCACCGCACTATTTGGAGAACCCACTGGTCGGAGGTTATGAGAGGCCACCTTTGGTGAAAAAAAACTTAATCTCCCCCCGACCGGCAGATCGTCCGGTACGGACACTTTGAGGGCGGCTATGTTCCCATGGATCCAGTCAAAAGCCCGTCCCCGGCTTTTGCTGTGGAGGCGCAGGGGGCTGCTTAGGCGCACGCTGTTGACGGGAACGAGCGCGCTGGGGCTGTCCCTGTGCCTGACGAGGCCTTCGGGCCGGCTGGTTGTACCTACGCTTTGCAAAAGAATAGGGTGCAGCCTGCCGGGCCCGGGAAAAACGTCCACCTGCTGAGGTGGATGCTGAAGGCGCCCGGTGGGAGAGCTTGTCGAGAGCGGTTTCCCGCTGATGCAGTTGGTCCACCAGCTGCTCGACCTTCTCACCAAAAATGTTATCCCCCCGGCAAGGGACGTTGGCCAGTCTCTGCTGGGTGCGGTTGTCCAGGTCAGAGGCACGCAGCCATGAGAGCCTGCGCATCACTATACCTTGGGCCGCAGCACGAGATGCCACGTCGCAGGTGTCATAGATACCCCTGGACAGGAACTTTCTGCACGCCTTCAGCTGCCTGACCACCTCCTGATAAGGCCTGGACTGCTCCGGCGGGAGCTTATCGACCAGGTCCGCCAGTTGTTGCACATTAGTCCGCATGTGGATGCTCATATAGAGCAGGTATGACTGGATGCGGGTCACGAGCATGGAGGATTGGTAGGCCTTCCTCCCAAACGAGTCCAGAGTGCGAGACTCCCGCCCCGGGGGCGCCGAGGCGGTATCCCTCGAACTCCGTGCCCTCTTGAGAGCAGAATCCACGACCGCCGAGTCATGGGGCAGTTGGGGCCGCATTAACTCTGGGTCAGAGTGGATCCTGTACTGGGACTCTGCTTTCTTGGGAATGGTGGGGTTAGTTAACGGTCGCACCCAGTTCCGAAGCAGTGTCTCCTTGAGGACATTGTGCAGCGGTACCGTGGAGGACTCTCTAGGTGGTGATGGATAGTCGAGGACCTCGAGCATCTCGGCCCTCGGCTCTTCCACAGAGACCACGGGAAAGGGAATGCTAATAGACATATCCCGCACAAAGGAGGCAAAGGAGAGACTCTCAGGAGGTGAGAGCTTCCTCTCCGGTGAAGGCGTGGGGTCCGAGGGAAGGCCCGTAGACTCCTCTGAGGAGAAATATCTAGGGTCTTCCTCTTCCCCCCACGAGGCCTCATCCTCGGTATCGGACATAAGCTCATGTAGCTGAGTCCTGAACCGGGCCCGGCTCGACGTCGAGGCACCGAGGTCTCGGTGTCGTCGAGCGGTGGACTCCCGCGCCGGCGGGGACGGAGCTCCCTCCATCGACGTCGACGGGGACTCCACCTGCGTGGCGGTCGAGACCGGCGCCGCAAGCGGCGGTGGTGTCGACAGCCCCGGCGCCGGGCTAGAGCTCGCCGGCGCCACAGACATCGGCGCCGAGGGCGCAAGCACCCCCGGCGCCGGCACAGCCTGGCGCATCAGCCCTTCCAGGATCCCCGGAAGGATGGCTCTGAGGCACTCGTCCAGGCCCGCTGCCGGGAAAGGCGGTGGGGCCGGTAGGGGTGTCGGTGCCAGAAGCTGATGGGGGCCAGGAGACGGCACCGAGGTGCCGGAACCCTGACGCGTCGGTACCTCCACAACCGACGGGGACCTCTCCTCACGACGATGACGCTTCGGCGTCGCCTCCTCTCCGATGTCCGGATGCAGCGAGGGCGACCGGTGACGACGCTTCTTGTTCTTCTTTTGATGCGCGTCACCGGTGCCGGGAGGTATGGAGGAGGAGGAGGACGATCCCCCTCGGTCTCGAGGAGCCGGGTCAGACAGGGTTCGGTCCCGTGGACCACGGGCTGAGGGAGTGACCAGGGCCGACTGCCCACGCGGCCGCTCACCTCTACCCTCGCCGGCGGACCGGCGGGCCGACGGGACCTGTTCTCCTGGGGTCGATGCCATCGGTGCCGATGTCTCGGGCATCGATACCGGTACCGAAGGACCGGGCGTCGATACCGATGCCGTCGAGGTCGACGTCGAGGGGCCGGCGCAAGTTCCAAAAAGACGGTCCCGCAGAACTTGCCTCGCAACCTGAGTCCGTTTCCGGAGACCGAGACACAGGGAACACGACTTGATATTGTGCTCCGGCCCGAGGCACTGGAGGCACCAAGCGTGGGTGTCGGTCTGCGAGATCGGCCGGCCGCAGCGACCACACTTTTTAAATCCACTCGGGACCTTCGAGGACATCGACGGAAAAATCGCGTCGGCGAAATCAAAGTCGTCAATGGTGGCGGAAATCACACCTCGAAAAAAGACAACGATCGTGCGGCCACTAGGCCGCAACGCGGCGTCCCCGCTGGAAACGAGGGAAAAAGGGAGCGCGTGCTCCACACGCTCAGGTTTTTTTTTTTTTTTTGAAAAAAGAAACCGGGCGGTAACAAAAAACTAAATAAAAAAGCAACGATCCGCGTAAACGCGATCGACTTTCCGGCGGCTGAAACAGAGAGAGCGGCAAAGCACGACTCTCTCCAGACGCGGAAAAAAAGGAACTGTCGGGAGCGGTCGCGCACGGGCGGGAAGACGGCCGCGCATGCGCGGTGGGCGTGCCCTGCGTGCCGACCGTCCCGCGAAGCCTTTTCCGGTTGGTGGGGGCTGCCGCGGACGTCACCCAGTCGTGAGAACAAGCAGCCTGCTTGTCCTCGGAGAAGCTGTCACTACCTTCTCCAGCAATGAGTTCCAGAGTCTAACTATGCGCTGAGTAAAGAAAAACTTTCTCCAATTTGTTTTAAACCTACCATATTCTAATTTCATCTTGTGTCCCCTGGTTCTATTATTGTTAGAAAGTGTAAACAAACGCTTCACATCTGTCCACTCTTCCCCACTCATTATTTTGTAGACCTCTATCATATCACCCCTCAGCCGCCTTTTGTCCAGGCTAAAGAGTCCTAGCTGTCTTAACCTCTCCTCATAGGGTAGTTGTCCCATCCCTTTTATCATTTTTGTTGCCCTTCTCTGCACCTTCTCCAATTCCTTTATATCTTTTTTGAGATGAGGCAACCAGAACTGAACACAATACTCCAGGTGTGGTCACACCATGGAGCAATATAACAGCATTATAACATCCTCATGCTTGTTTTCCATCTCTTTTCTAATAATACTCAACATTCTGTTCGCCTTCTTAGCTGCCGCAGCACATTGAGCTGAAGATTTCAACGTCCTATCCACGATGACTCCCAGGTCCCTTTCTTGGTCCGTAACTCCTAGAGTGGAACCTTGCATGACATAGCACTTAAGCGGTTAGTGCCACTGAATGTCACCACAGACTGCTAAACTCAAAGCAGGCTATGTTGAGGGTGGTCTGTGGGCAGAGTCGGCACTTATGCGGTTAATTGCCGATATTCATCACTGAACTACCTGCTTTGAGTGATCAAATCGGATCACATAAAAGTCAATCCTATCTGTACGCAGCATCGTTTATGTTGGTGATGGCCGTAGCCAGAAGGATGCTAGGCTGCACAGAGGGATGCGTAACCAGCAGAAGAAAGGAGGTTTTAATGCCCCTGCACAAGTCGCTGGTGAGGCCCCATCTGGAGTACTGTGTTCAGTTTTGGAGGCCATATCTTGCTAAGAATGTAACAAGACTTGAAGCAGTCCAGAGGAAGGCGACAAAAATGATATGGGGCTTGTGCCAAAAGACACATGAGAAATGACTGGAAGACCTGAATATTTATACCCTAGAGGAGAGGAGGGACAGGGGAGATATAATACAGACATTTAAATACTTGAAAGGTATTAATATAGAAACAAATATTTTCCAGAGAAGGGATAATGGTGAAACTAGAGGATATGAATTGAGGTTGCGGGGTGGTAGACTTTGGAGTAACGTCAGGAAATTCTTTTTCACAAAGAGGGTGGTTGATGCCTGGAATGCCCTCCCTAGACAGGTGGTGAAGACAAAAAATAGTGATGAATTCAAAAAGGCGTGGGATGAACACAGAGGATATCAAACTAGAAAAAAACCCCTAAACTTTAAATGACCGCATGTGTGTGGATGTGTCAAGTGGTGCTTAGAAGGTGACTCTGGCTTTGATGAACTAAGACCGGTGCCGGGCAGACTTGTACGGTCTGTATCCTGGATATGGCATCTTGGTTTAGGATGGCCTGGAAAGGGTTTTGATGGCAACTTCAGTAGCTGGAACCTGAATACAGTACTGGGCAGACTTTCACGGTCTGTGTCCCACACATGACAAGATGCATTTGAATAGGCTTCAATGGCAAATCCTGTTGTTGGAACATAAGGATAGGGCCAGGTGGACTTCTATGGTCTATGACCCAGAGACACCAAAGAAAGACCATGATCAAGTATATATTATCACGTCCATTGCTGATTTAATCATGAATTGATCATCAATGTGCCTGTTGGGCAGACTGGATGGACCATTCAGGTCTTTATCTACCATCATTTACTATGTTCCTATGTTACTAATGAGTCATTTTACTAAGCTGCAGTTAAAGGGGGCCTGTGTTAACATCAGCATGTGTTTTTGACACACACTGAGGCACCCTTTTACCACAGTGGGTAAAAGGCTGTCTTTTTTTCTCAAAAAGAAATGGCCATGTGGTAAATGAACAACTTGCTGTGCAACCATTTTGGAAGGGGGGAACACCCATTGAGGTGGCGGTAAGGGCTCCTGCGCTAACCTGGCAGTAACCAGGCAGTGCACGGGTAAGCACCGGTGCTACAAAAAAGAAAATTTGAAGAGCTAGACATGGTGTGCGCTAGGGGTGGGAACTAGTTCTGGATTGGCGTGCAGCAAGCCTTTAGTAAAAGAGTCCCTTAGTGCTGAATATCACATTTAACCATATTCGAGTTAGCCAGCCGCATAAACCTGGATATTACATGCTAGTGCCCAGAAATGCCCAACATTGAATATCCAGGAATAATGCCAGCAGCGGCTAAACAAATGCTGACCACCACTGGTTGGATATTGACCCCTCAGTGGTGCTACTTAAACAAATAGCCTTGGTGACTATATGAATGATTTGTAAACATTTAAGTTAGATGTTTCAATTTATACATTCACTGCATGACTGAATAATGACTTTTGTGCTTTTACACTTTTGTAGAACAAACCTTTGTCCTCCTGTGAGAGGACACGGCGTGGCAAGTATTTTCATTCAAGGTGAGCCATTGCCTTAGATGGGACCATTAACAGCCTTGACGGAGCTGAAAGTAGCTGGTGTACTGGCACATACAGTACTGAACCACTTTCTCGCTTGGATAAAATGGCCCAAGCCTATATAGTGCTCTGAAAGCCAAAATTGCCACTGTAAGCAAAATATGTACTTCCGTAGGAAGTGAATGCAGCTATTTTACAAAAGGAGAAATGCAATCCCTTATTGAGAGCCCAAATACAATGTGTACAGCCGTAATCTGTGCAAACTGAAGTTGTCTTAACTGCTTTGAAATTCCAATTAAAACTTAATTACAGTTATCTAGTCAGGGGTGATCTAGTCAGGGCTTGATTAACTCTATATTGGACTCTAAACAAACATATTTGTGGGCCCCCATACCACTTACTTTCTTTTTTCTCTCTCTCTTTCCTGTCCCCTCACTCCACAGTCACATTCATTTTTTCTCCTCCCCCTCTAGATATTCATTCATGGTCATTCCTCTCCCCTCCTCTGCCCCTTGCCCCCCCCCCCCCCTTCACCTCTCCAGAAGTAGTGCCTGGTGGCAGTAATTATTTGTGAGTGAGTTACCAGGACTAGGTAAGCATATGCTTTGAATGGAGTGGCTTAATGCTTAGAGCTAGAGAGCTGCCAAATTGCTCAGTTCTAGAAGGGAGATTTAGCCAGCCCTGGATTTCTGACAACTTCATTCTGGTGCATTATGGGATCTGCAGCACTAATTTCAATGGGTTGAATCAGGGACTACAAATTGAGGGCTTCTTTTACAAAGCCGTGCTAGTGATTCCCGCACAGCAAATGAGCGGAAGCCCATAGGAACTGAATGGACTTCCTCTCATTTGCTGCACCGAGAATCGGTAGCGCTGCTTTGTAAAAGCCTTGAATAACTTAAGTAACTTGGCAGCTCTGCAGTAATGGGTTAAGAACCAGGAAACTTAGGAAAGTCATTTTCACACTCCATTGCCTCTGGTACAGAGATGCCAAGAGCACACTACCCGAAAGAGTAAGATTTATGGGCAATGGGCTAGATTCTATATATGGTGCCTGAAAAATCTGTGTGGAAAAAACATACGCCTAGGCGTAGTCTCTAAAGTACACCTAAATTTTATAGAATTGGCTGAAATTTCCATGTGGTATATAGAATATGCCGAGTGCCTCTCCACACAAACAAATGTGGTCACGTCCATTTACGCCATGTTTTATTTGTCGTAAATTCCGATGCCTAAATAAGGCACAGAGCAGGTCTATTCTATAGTAATGGTAATGGTAAATTGGTTTTCTATCTCCCTATTACCTTGCAGTTCTATGTGGGTTACAACATTTAAGAAGCCAGTTTAATTTAACTGGGAAGAAGATACATAATAGTAAATTTAGTAATTAAAAAGAAAATTATCAAATCAGTAATTAAGAAGAAAAATAGTAAATCAGTGGTTAGCATGGGACACATATTTCTGAAACAAAAGGGTTTTCAAATTTTTCCTAAAAAGAATATAGGACTGAGAAGATTTTAATATAAGTGAAATCATAGTTCATAATTTTGCTGCTTGAAATGCCAACCCTAATTCAAAGAAATGTAATCTCTTTTTACCTTGTGATGATGGAAAAGAGTAACCTACAGTACCAGTACATCTTGTTCTCAAAGCATAAATGAATATAAAATGTGAATATAGATAGTCTGGTGCCAAGCCATGTAAAAGTTTAAAGAGAAAACATGCCAGTTTGAAATAAATTCTAGCCTCAATAGGCAACCAGTGTAATGATAGATAATTGGGAGTGATCCTATCAAATTTAGACGGTCTGAAAATCATTCGAACTGCTGTATTCTGTATCGTTTGCAGTCGACTCACCAAACCTTTACTACATCCTAAATATACCAGATTACAATAATCCAATTGAGAAACTAAGAGAGATTGAACCAGTATTCTGAAATGATCTTGTTCGAAATAATTCCGCACGCATCTCAATTTTTTCATCAGGAAAAAACATTTCCTTGTTAATGAGGAGACCTGTTTTTCCATGGTTAGAGCACTACAAATAAACACTCCTAACAATTTAATAACTGTAGAAAATTCAAAGGTAACTTGGTTAATAGTGATAGATTTTAGAATATTTTCTGGATGCGTGTCAAAACAAATAAATTTTGTTTTCTCAGTGTTCAATTTTAACTTATGATCAAACATCCAATTATTTATTAATGACATGCATTGTTGAATTAAAATAGAATCTATTACAGAAATAGAATCAAAAGGTATCAAAACTGAAATGTAGTCTGCATAAATATAGTGAGCAGATTTCTTCTTGTTATATAACAACAAACCTAAAGATCATAAAAAAATATTGAAAAGCAGCAGAGACAGTGAAGAGCCTTGAGGGACTCCATAGTTATTACTCCAGGAAGAAGATAGGCCATCCTTTGTTTTGACTGTATAAGAGCGAATCAAAAAAGTCTTAAACCAATTCTGCACTTTTCCAACAATTCCAATATTTTCAAGTAACTGCAGCAGAATTTCATGGTCCACCAGGTCAAATGCCGCTGAAAGATCGAATTGCAACAATACTACACACTTTCCTTTACTCAGCAGACCTCTGATTTTAGAAGCACAGATCCCTGCCCCTGGCCACACCCCCTTTTCAATTATGGAACTCAGAATTTAGGTGCACCACATTACAGAATATACTTAGCGAATTGTGCGTGTAAATCTCAATGCCAATTAGTGCTAATTGCTTGTTAACATCCAATTAACAGCAGTGTGTGGAAATCAAAGCGCCATATATATAGAATTTGGGGGAATGTGACTCAGATATACTGCCCTGCAATGGCAAAAGTGTCTAAAGTGCTTGAGTGGGGCTATCTGTTGAAATTTAGCAGCACTTAACTAATATCAGAACTACCCGCAAAACTCAATGCTGGCGATTTTCTGGGCAGTCCAGAGGCAGAGCTGGCACTTATGGCCAATATTCAGTACTTAACCTTATAAGTTATCCAGGCAAATAGGACCTCATAGAAAACACTCCTACCTTTATCCAGTTTTGCTGAGGCAGTTAAGTGCTGAATATCACACTTAGGGGTCCTTTCACTAAGCTGCAGTAAAAGGAGGCCTGCACTAGCGTCAGTGCTTGTTTTTGATGCACACTGAGGCCCCCTTTTACCGCAGCGGGTAAAAGGCTGTCTGTTGTTCTGGAAAAGAAATGTCCATGCAGTAAGTGAACCACTTGCGATGTGGCCATTTTGCAGGCGAGCACTTACCGCCACCCACTGAGGTGGCGGTAAGGACTCCCACGCTACCCCGGTGGAAACCCGATTAGCGCCGGGTAAGCACCAGCGCTGTAGTGCCAGAAATGGCACATGCTGGGGGTGGGAACTAACGCTGGGCTCCTGCGGCAGCCAGCGGTAGTTCCAGATTCACTAGCTGCTGAATATTTACCTCACTGATTCCAGGAAGCACCACACTATTCACTTTCACCCTATGCTGTTTCCTATCCTTTAACACATTTCTAGTTCATATTAGGACACTTCCTCCTATCCCATAGTTTTTAATTTCCTGACCAGTCTCTCATGAGGGATTTTATCAAATTACACTGCATCGCCTGGCTTGCCCTTATTTATACCTTCAAGGAATTATAATAGATCATCAGTGAAGCAAGACTACCCTGTGCTAAATTCATGCTGCCTTTTCCCTGATCAGCCATGTTTATCCATGTGTTCTGTAATTCTGTTCTTAACTATAGCTTATCCCATTTATAGGGACCAAGCTTTAGAAAGGAGACCAGGAGTGGACAAGAGGGAAACAAAACTGAGGGAGTGGGGATAAACAGGAAAGAGGGAAAGGAGGGCAAAAAAAGGAGAGGCATAGAAATAAGTAAAAAAAAAAAAAAGGCTTAAGAGAGGTATGCAGAGGGAAGCAGGATATTAGTAGGACACGGAAAGATTGATGTGAGTGGAAGGGAATTGTGGAATGAATGGAGGGAGGGTCACAAGACTGAATAGGAAGAAGAAGAAATGCTCAAAGGAGGACTGAGCTAGAGGGAAAGGGTGGAAAGGAATGAGTTGAAGAGTACAGGCAGATCATAAGAAAGAGGCACATTGAGAAAGGGGGAAAACTAGTAATTGGGATGAAGAGAAATGGAAGTGAGAGAAAATAATAAAAAGACAAAACTAGAAAAACAGAGGAGTCCTTTTACCAAGCTGCAGGAAAAAGGGCCCTGCACTAGTGGCAAGGGCAGTTATTCCCGCACGCCAGGGCCCTTTTTACCCCACTAGTGGCAAGGGCAGTTATTCCTGCACGCCAGGACCCTTTTTACCGCAGCGGGTAAAAAGACCCCAGGCACACATGGAGAACTCTTACTGCATGGCCATGCGACGGGGAGCCCTTACTGCCACCCACTGAGGTGGTGATAAGAGATCCCATGCTAGCATGGAGATGCATGATTATCACTGTGCAAGGCATTTCTGGGGGTCTTCTTTTTCCCCTAGAAATGGCACGCACTCGGGGCGGGACTACCGCCGGCGGCTGTGTTGGGCCGACGGTAGTCCCGGAAGAGCAAGCGGTAAACCTGCGTTGGGCTTACCGCCGCTCTGTAAAAGGATCCCAGAGACAAATATTACAGACAAAGGTTACAGAAAATAGTTTTAAAATGCACTAGTGTTTTGCATACACAAGCATGTAAATGTCTATCATACCATCCTAAGGTCTCAAAAACTCGGTCACAGAACATTCAAAGTAATGCAACAGAATGTACTCCTGACTTGGCGCAGGAGCCGGGCTGCTAATGTGTGAAATACACAGGGATACTGCATGATTATGTGCACAATCCAGAAGAATACCACACTCCAATATGCCATTTCCCAGGGATTAGTTATTACAAGGTGTCACATCTAGAACTTTCCCACAGGAATATTGCATTAGAATGTGTCACATCTGCAGCATTACTTTTTGAATTAAGTATTACTGTAAGATACCTTTTCCTAAATCACATTTCAGATTCCCACGCAATAACTACACCAACAACTCCCCAAACACAAATCCAAGAGCCGGTTCACATCAGAAAGAAATGCCTTTCAGAGACCTGAAATAGACATTTATGGATATTTATGGATCCAGTTTACTAAGAGTGGGCAGCGCTGGCCCTGGACATTATCCTTGTTGAGCTATCAGAATCAATACTTTCAGAGAGACTCTATATTAAGTCTGATTGTGTTGATAACCACAGGGTAAACAGCCCTAGAGTGCCTAATCCTCCACAATACAAACACTAGGCCCCATGCAAAAGCTTTGCTGATCCACAGGGATGGGCTCTAGCCTCCCCATGGTGAGTATTCCAAAAATGTCTGCATAGACTTTACAACAGCGCAAAATCTATGAATCAAAATTTCAATAGATGCAAAAACTTTAAATAGCAGGAGTACAAAACAATAAACATAACCAATCCAGTGCTAATCTTCAATTATTTATTCTTAATATATATAAGTGGCTATGTGGTAGAATCACAAAGACAGAAGCCTTGGAGGTGACTTTTTCACACTAGGAACACAGCCTAGTGCCTCACTAGGCCTCGATGGCTTCCCATTGGTTAGATAGGTGTCATCCTCTTCAGATACTCAATGGCGGGTGTTAGAGCAAGTCCATTTGGGGTGTGGGGGGGAATGTTAACCATATACTTAATCTGAAGGAACAGCGGTGGATATTTACGCTGAAAACTGTACAACCGTGGGATTTAAATCTTGAAATTGATTGGGCTTCGTTGATATGAATTCTGATTGGCTATTACTTCTGGGGTTATATTTCTATTGGCTGGTGGGATGAGATTATTTGCAAAAGAATGATTCTGGGATTACCACCGCCATTTTGGAAATCATTGATTTAGCGTTACCAAATTGATGTAGGTGTGCCAGTACAGATATGTGGTAAATTAGATTTTTAGGTTTGTTGAATGTTTTATGGTTTTAAAGTTTGTTAATTTTTGGTATTTGTGTTTGTAGCAACTTACCCTGACGCAACGTTGCGAAACATGATTCATGTAAAAAAATTGGTATATTTTGGCAATTGGACATATATAGAAGCCGATGATAATTTGAGCGAGGCACAAGGCTGTATTCCTAGTGTGAAAAGAGTCACCTCCGAGGCTTCTGTTCTTGTGATTCTACCAGATATCTGATTAAATATATTAAGAAAAAGTAATTGAAGATTAGCACTGGGTTAGTTATGTTTACTGAGCAAAATATATGTACATATAAAATTATGGGCAGACTGCAAATGGCAGAAAATCTGACTGGACTTCCTGCAAGATATGCACAAGTCATCTACAAATGAACTTGCCCTTTGAAATCAAGCCAAATGCCCTTCAAAATCAAGCCTTTCTTTGGCTTGATTTTGAAGGGCAAGTCTACAACGGGATACCTAGAGGTAAGTGCCTACTGAAAGCCTATTCAATAAAAAAATATATGCACCTACCTTCCTTCACAGAATAACAGCATAATCAAGTATAGACACAAATATGCAGTTAGGCTCAACCGCTTACACCAGCCATAAAGTTGCTGTAAATCAGAGTTGTGGAGTCGGCACACCAAACCTTCCACTCCAACTCTAACTCTTCTATTTTTCTACTGTTCAACCCCGACTCCAACTCCTACTATGTATAGTAATTCTAAGAGAAATTTGATTAATTACAGAACATAGGCTATTCCTTTATGTAGAAAATTAGGACTAATAGACTACAAAATATATTTCTTTGAAGCTTGAACAAAAATCTGAACAAATCAAATGCTGTCAAATGAAAATACATAATACACTGTTACATATTTAATATTTTTAATAAACCTTTGAAAAAGTTGTCTTCAGAATTGCCACAGTCAGATCTTCCTTCATGTCCTCAAATCTAATTATTCTCAGAGCAGAGAACAACTAAAGAAGACTACCACCATGGTAAAATTCCAAACAATTTCAAGATAGTACTATAGATTCAGGACAAAAAAATATACATAAGTATAAAATGATAAATATAACATATATTAAAAAGTTGCAAGTTTTTATTTTGAAACTGGAGTCAGAGTTGGTACATTTTTACCAACTTTGACTCCACCCAAAATTGCTGCCGACACCAACTCCAACTCCACAGCCATGGTGTCAATGCTCACGCCTAAGTGCTGCAACAGAAGACAAATTAACAATATCAATGCCTCTGGTAACATCCAATAAGTTGCACACAAACCTGGAATCAAACCACCAAAATTATATGAAATACTTAATGTCACAGCTCACACCAGTATAAACTCATACATATATATATTTTTTGTATATAGAGAACCCTCAGATATTTTCCACTATTCATGCAGACAATTAATGCTGCTATAAAGTGGTATAGCACTTCTTTCATCGGGTTACTCTAAAGAATTTTTTGGGAGACTTTTTCTCATTTTCATTTTCTTCCCAACACCACAGTGCTATAATAATCACATTAACTTTGAAAATATATATGTATTGGTGAAAAGCTGTGCACTTATCTCGCCTCGCTGGAAAATACTAATTTTCAATGTTCATCATACGCCTTCCTCTGTGTGAGTGAGAGAATGTAGTGTGTGTCCCGTGTGCACCAATTATGCTCTCTCTCTCCTGCATTCATCCATATGCAGCAAACGTCCTCTGTGCCCTGCCCCCTTCATCCATCCATGTGCAGCATCTCTCCCCTGCCCCCTCCATCCATCGCGGTGCAGCAATTCTCCTCTGTCCCTTGCCCTCCCCCCCCTACATGTGCATCAACTCTGCATTCTCCCCTGGCCTCTCCTCCATCCACCCATATCCAGGGCCCCCCTCCCTTCATCTCTCTCCCTTCTGAGTTCCAGGCCCCCTCCCCCTCCCCTTTGAGTTCCAGGACCCCCTCCCCTTTGAGTTCCATGACCCCCTCCCTCCCCTCCCCTTCGAGTTCCAGGATCCCCTCCCTCCCCTCCGAGTTCCATGCCCCCCATTCTCATTCGAGTTCCACACCCCCGTGTCTCCCTTCCTCCCTCCCTCCCCTTCGAGTTCAAGCCCCCCTCCCCTTTGACTTCCAGGACACCTCCTCCCTCCCTCCCTCCCTCCAAGGTCCACACCCCCTCTCCTCCGACTTCCACGCCCCCGCGCCTCCCTCCCTCCCTCTCTCTGCCCTCCAAGCACGACCTGTCCTCCAGTAGCCCCTCACCTTCCTAAGTGCTGGCTGTATTTTAAAAATTCTTACCTTGGGGTACGGCATCCACAGTGAAGGCAAGCGGCACTTCAGACTGCCTTCACATGTGTCTCAGCTCTGCCTCTGGTCCCGCCCTCATTTCCTGTTTCCAGAAGGGCTGCTGTGGATTGTCACAGCTTGCAGTCTGCATCTCTCTGCTAAACTCATAGTATTCAAGCCAGAATATAATTTGTTCTCCCACCACCACAGTGATCCATATATTTGCACGCATATGGATGCACTACCACTCGCTTTCGCTCCAGGAAAGCACGCCAAGGGAAATGCTTCATTTCAACCACAGACTCTAGCGCTACCCAGGAACTGGGCTCAGGTAAAAGTTGAGCAGTTGTTCCCAGCAAACCTCCCTGTGCTTAAGCAAGTGCCATCTGCCCAGCCACACTTCACACCTGACTCCAGACAGACCCCAGCACACAGTCAGCCACGGGTACCTACAGCCAGTGCGCTAGAAACATCAGGGAGAGAAAATTTCACAATATTAATATGGGACTTACCCAGTTCAATGACTGCCCCCCCCCAAAAAAAAAAAGTATAAAAGATGAAAATCTAACTTTAAGGAGGCCATGGGTATTAAGAAGCCTACCCCAAACCAAGAAATGAACATGATAATAAAATGGCTAGGAACAGAGTCAGCCAAGTGTGTGCAGGGAATACCAGATGCATATTTGCACAACCCCTCCAGAGGTTTGAAAGAAATGTGGGAGAGACTTGACCAGTGCTATGGCAGTCCTGAAGCTATTCAACAGGCACCGAGGAAAAGAATGAGGAGTTTCCCAAATATCACAAATAAAGATAATAACAAATTATTGGGTTTGCAGGAACTGGAAGCACTGAAGTCTGATCCAAACCTTCCTGGATACTTGGATACAGCTTGAGCATAAATGAGATTATATCAAAGCTGCCACATGACTTAAGACAAAAATGGTCATGAGTAGGCGCCAAGTATAAAGACAACCACCATGAAAGGTTTCCTCCCTTCACTGTTTATCCAGGATCCGGCAAAGAGGAGAAAGTATGTAAGTATTGCCATACTGGGACAGACCAAAGGTCCATCAAGCCCAGCATCCTGTTTCCAACAGTAGCCAATCCAGGTCACAATTAGCAGGCAAGATCCCCCAAAAGCACAAGACATTTTATGCTGCTTACCCTAGAAATAAGCAGTGGATTTTCCCCAAGTCCATTTTAATAATGGTCTATGGACTTTTTTCCTTTAGGCAGCCGTCCAAACCTTTTGTAAACTCTGCTAAGCTAACTGATTTTACTACATTCTCTGGCAACGAATTCCAGAGTTTAATTACACCTTGAGTGAAAAAAGATTTTCTCTAATTCGTTTTAAATTTACTACTTTGTAGCTTCATTGTGTGCTCCCTAGTCCTAGTATTTTTGGAAAGAGTAAACAAGGAATTCACGTCTACCCAGTCCACTCCACTCATTATTTTATAGATCTCTATCATATCTCCCTTCAGCCATCTTTTCTCCAAGCTGAAGTGCCCTAGTCACTTTAGCCTTTCCTCACAGAGAAATCATTCCATTCCCTTTATCATTTTCGTTGCCCATCTCTGTACCTTTTCTAATTCCACTATATCTTTTTTGAGATGCGATGACCGGAATTGAACACAATATTCGAGGTGCATGGAGTGATACAAAAGAATTATAATGTCCTCATTTTTGTTTTCCATTCCTTTCCTAATAATACCTAACATTCTATTTGTTTTTTTAGCCGCTGCCACACACTGAGCAGAGGGTTTCAATGTATAATCAACGATGATGCCTAGATCCCTTTCCTGGTCGGTGACTCCTAATGTGGAACCTTGCACTAGTTACTCCCATCTCTAGATCATTTATAAATATGCTAAAAAGCAGCGATCCCAGCACAGACCCCTGGGGAAATCCACTATCTACATTTCTCCCAGCTTCATGTTTGAGGTACCTGAAGCAGTCAAGACAGGCTACTTCCTAAGTGAAAAGCCGGTCAAGAAGTACGAGAATACCAGAAAACCTATAGCTCTACATATGACAGATGTGTCCTAGTAAATGATGGCAGATAAAGACCTGTATGGTCCATTCAGTCTTCCTGAAGAGATAAACTCATTACGTAAGGTATGAGGTGATACAACATATATAAATACCTGAATTTGATTTGTCCATGCTATTTTCAGGGCAAAGACCGTAGAAGTCTGCCTGGCACTATCCTTGTTCAAAAACTTTTGAAGTTGTTATCGAAGCCCTTGATAAGCACCATTCTAGCTCATCCAAATCTATCCAGCCACGATCAAGGCACAGACCGTAGAAGTCCACCCCATGCTGGCCTTGCTCCCGTTACTAGTGTTGCCACCTAGTCTCTGCTAAGCTTCTTTGGATCAATGCCTTCTAAACAGGATTTCTACGTGTTTATCCCATGCATTTTTGAATTCCGTTACGGTTTTCATCTCCACTATCTGCCACGGTAGGCCATTTCCAAGTATCCACCACCCTTTCGGTGAAAAAATACTTCCCGACATTATTCCTGAGTCATCCTCTTCTTCATCCTCAATTCATGTCCTCTGATTCTACCACCTTCCTGTTTCTGGCAAAAGTTTGTTTGTGGATTAATACCTGTCAAGTATTTGAATGTCTGTATCTTATTACCCCTGGTTCTCCTTTCCTCCAGGGTATACATGTTCAGGTCATCAAGTCTCTCCTTGTACGTCTTGGTACGCAAACTGCATACCATTTTCATCGCTTTTCTTTGAACCGCTTCCAGTCTTTTTATATCCTTAGCAAGATATGGCCTCTGAAACTGAACATAATACTCCAAGTGGGGCCTCATCAACGACTTGTACAGGGGCATCAACACCTCCTTTCTTCTACTGGTAATACCCCTCTCTATGCAGCCTAGCATCCTCTGGCCGTGGCCACTGCCTTGTCACATGGTTTTGTCACCTTGAGATCCTCAGACACCATCACTCCAAGGTCCCTCTCCTGAGCCTAGCTTACCAATCTCTCCCCTCCTATCCGGTACATCTCTTTGGAATTTGCACCCCAATTGCATCACTCTGCACTTCTTCCCATTAAATTTTAACTGCCAGACCCATGACCATTCTTCCAATGTTTGGAGATCCTTCCTCATGGTTTTGCACACTCTCCAAAGTATCAACTCTATTGACTATCTTCATGTCATCCGCAAAAAGGCCCTAGCATCGACCCCTGAGGCACTGCACTGCTCACTTTACTTTCCTCCGAGTGGGTTCCATTTACCACCACCCTCTGTCCCTGTTGGTCAACCAGTTTCCAATCCATTTTACACATCACCAACTAATCATCCTACTACTACAGAGAAATTAGAGAATCCAGACAGACAGAGTTCTTTGACTTATTTGTCATCCAAGCAGCTTGCTATCCCTACCACCCTAAAACCTGTTCAGGGATGAAGAGCAAGTGGACAAGTGATAGAAGCAATGGATGGCTGCAACAAGACACTACTGACTTTTATGAATTTAATCAGATACCTGATAACTGAGAACAAATTCCCACACCAGAGGCTGCACAACATCTTCATCATCTCCAACCTATCGCAGAGTATCTGCATCTTTTAGACCCATATGCCAAGTTCTTACTCTTGTTGGAAAGAAATGCACTAACATTGATCAGAGTTTGTGGGTCTTGTGCAGGCCACCTGATGCCTCATATACCTACCGACTCGCCTTGGGATGGGTGATAGTGGGTGATAGTAGATGATGTATGCCTTAACAGATTGAGGAGACCAAGTGTAGATGTCTACTAAACATGCATCTTGAAAAATGGGTGCACCACCTTGTTCAAGCCTTGCCATAACCATCTGCAGATAAAGGAAGTTTACAGTTGGGAATAACAGACCCCAGCTCAACCATTTGTCAGGACACCTCTCCACCAGATTTAGGAGAACATCTAGGGAACTCACTGTTCCAAGTTACCAAGGATGATGACAAACCCATGATTTCAGTAGAAGACAGAGAGTTCTTGAGAATTATATATAAGGAATTCTACAAGGATGAGTCCAACAGCTGGGTGGCTCCACTACCATTCTGGACACTCAGAACACAACTACCTAACAACAGAGAGCAAGCTCTTTCTTGTCTCACTTCATTGCAACAGACTCTGAGAATGAAACCAGAAAGAAAACAGCACTTTACAACATTCATGCAGCACATGCTGGATAATGGCCATGTAGAGCAAGCTCCACCATTAAAAGACAACAAACAATGTTGGTACTTACCTACCTTTGGTGTGTATCATCCACAAAAACCAGGCCATATCAGGATTGTGTTTCATTCCAATGCTCAATTTCAAGGAATCTCATTCAACAATGTTCTGTTTTCTGGGCCTGATATGATTAACAGCATATTAGGAGTCTTAATTCGCTTCAGAAAGGACCCTATTGCCATAACAGCAGATATCCAGCAAATGTACTATTGCTTTGGTGTACACCCAGACTACAGAAATTACTTCAGATTCCTGTGGTACCATGACAACATCAACCAGAATGAGAATTCATGTCTTTAGTAATAGTCCATCACTTGCAGTAGCAATCTATGGTCTTATAAGGACAACCCAAGAAGGTGAAAGAGAATATGGCATGAATGCCAGATGCTTAATTGAGAGAGACTTTTATAAAGATGATGGATTGAAGTCCTTACCTACAGAAGGAGAAGCTATTGATTTGCTAAAGAAAATGCAAGCAATGCTGGCAGAGGCCAATCTGAGACTGCATAAAATTGACTCTAAAAGTCCAGACAAAATGAGAGCATTTCCTGCAGAGTATCATCTAAGAATACTCACCCCTCCACTTCAGAGAAGCCTTGGATTACATTGGGATCTAAAGAGAGATTTTCACCTCCACCCAAGAGAAGCCGTATACACACAGAGGTGTTTTGTCTACCATCAATAGTCTATATGACCCACTGGAGTTTGTGGCTCCACTCACCATTCAAAGAAGAGCCCTACTGATGGAGCTTTCCCAAAGTACTGATGACTGGGATGTTCCATTACCACCAGAAATGCGACAAGAAGGGAGAAATGGAAAGATTCTCTAAAGACTCTGGAACAATTGTACATCTCACGCACTTTCATCCCTGCAGGCTCAGTACTGCCTCTCACAAAGAGATTTGCATCTCCTCAGATGCATCTGAAAAGGCCATAGCAGCAGTGACCTTCTTGAAAGCTACAGACACAGCTGGGCTGTCTCAAGTAGGATTCATCTTTGGCAAAGCCAAGTTAGCACCACAACCCAATCATACCATTCCACACTTAGAATTGTGTAGAGCAGTGTTAGCAGGAGAGAGAGCAGAAATTATACTAAATGAAATGGATACTGAAATAGACACAGTCAATTTTTACACTGATAGTAAAGTTGCCCTGGGCTACATCTACAACCAGACCAGGAGATTTTATGTATACATCAGTAATAGAGTTGAGCATATATGGAAGTCAGCATGACTAGAATAGTGGCATTGCATGCTGACTGGCCAAAATCCAGCAGATTGTGCCATCAGAGCTGTGCCGGGGTCTCATCTAATGGAAACCAAGTGGTTGTCAGTATCAGAATTTCTTCTAAAACCTGATTACACATCTCCAGTGACAGAAAACTCCTTTGAACTTATAGATCCTGACTCTGACACAGAGATCTGTCCTGACATGACTGTTCTTACCACTAACGTTATGCCCAAAAGCAACTTGGAAGCTCATTGTTTCTCAAGTTGGGTAACACTCAACAGAGCTATAGCACACCTTATTCATACTGCATCTTCATCTCATCAGTCAGCTGATGAAAGACCTAGCACTTATCACCATTGGCACATCTGTACAAAGCCTCTCTCAGTAAGTGAGATTATTTGAGCAGACAGTACCATCCTATGTTGCATACAACAAGAAACATATGCAGAAGAGTTCAAATGCATTATTAAAGACAATAACCTTCCAAAGAGTAGTCCACTTCTGAAGTTGAACCTCTTCATCAATAAGAAAGGCCTGATGAGAGTAGGAAGCTGCCTCACAAAAGCAGAACTAGAGAAGGGTGAAAAGAACCCTCTGATTGTTCCAGGTCAGCACCATATATCTACCTTGCTTGTGCGTTATTACTACGAATAAGTTAAACATTTCACAGAGGGAGCTATCAGAGCCGCAGGATTATGGATTGTGGGAGTAAAACTTAGCATTACCTCTGTAATACAGCGTGTCAAATGTCGTAGACTATGGGGCAAGCAACAAAAACAGAGAATGGCAGATTTGCCAGCAGACCAGCTCAGTACCGAACCACCGTTCACCTATGTGGGTTTAGATGTTTTTGGACCCTGGTCAGTTGTGACAAGATGCACAAGAGGTGGAACATCCAACAGTAAATATTGAGCTGTGATTTTCACATGCATGAGCATTTGAGCAGTTCACATTGAAGTTACTGAGTCAATGGACACTTCAAGTTTTAATATCTTGTGATGATTCCTCTCTATCAGAGGTCCAGCTAAGCAGATCTGTTCCAACTGTGGAACCAACTTTGTAGGTGCTTGCAGAGAATTAAACGTCATACCTACCAAATTGGACCAGTCTGCCACTGAAAGATACCTATGCAACTAAAAGTGCACCTGAATCTTCAGTCCTCCTCGTTCTTCACATATGGGAGGAGCATGGGAGTGAATGACTGAAATAACTCATCGTATCCTTGATGCCATGCTCTTGAATACTGATCACCTTCAACTAATACACAAAGCTCTGACAACCTTTCTTGCAGAGGTCATGGCTATCATAAATTCCAGATCCCTGGTACCAGTGTTGTCAGATCCAGAGTCGTCATTCATTTTAACACCAACTATGCTTTTGACGCAAAAGACTAATGCCATTCCTACTCCACCTGGAGATTTCAAAGATAGCAACATCTACAAGCATCAATGGAAGCAGGTTCAATACCTCTCAGCCATCTTTTGGAAATGTTGGAAGACAGAATAACTTCCTACTCTGCAGTATCAAAATAAGTGGCAGAATAACCAGCTGAACCTACAAGAAGGCAACCTTGTACTGCAGAAAGATAGCCAAGCACAGTTGGCCATTGGGGATCATCACCAAAACCTTTCTAAGTGAGGATGAGAAAGTCCGCAAGCTGGAAATCAAGACTGCGAATCAAGGGATAGCGAGGACCTTCATCCGCCTGGTTACTGAAGTGGAACTTCTTTTACCTTGTGAGGAGACATAAACACCGTGGACTGTAGATCACTCAAGAGACTCAAAGACTTTTTATCTCTCTTTTATGTTGTTTGTTGTTTGTGCTATTTTGTCACTTGTTTCAGCTCCTGTGAGACTGCAAGACAGAAGTCGGCAAAGGATCAGTGAACCAGAGACAACAAGAAGTCACTAAGCTTCAAGATCCAGTTTTATATATGGACTTTGCATGGACTTGGTGGTGTTGATAAGTTAAGAAGTTAACTAGTGGTATCTACCGATATTAGGAGGGGGAATGTCTGCCCCCATATTCATGGCGGCAGTTTTGCTTGTTGTTATATGTATATATTGAACATTGCTTATAGACATGTTTAGTCCTGTGTCTTTAAATAGGACTACAGATTTATATCATTTGGAGTTCTCTGTGATTTGTTCTTCCTGAGCACATGTCCCTGTTCCCTGAGTCTTATGGGACTTTTCCTATTGGCTAGCCCTTGACTCTGTGTATGCTGGGATGCTGGATAGGTGGCTAGCCGGCTTCTCTCTCCACTAGTGGGGATTGAGAGAACTGACTGCATGCATACTTTCACAGAACTATAAACTGACTTACTGCAAAATAACCAAGTTTTTCTTTTTTAATCAGTTTAAAAGTATTCACAGTATTTACTCTCTCAGCTTGGTGCTGAGATCTCCCAGCTCCCCTTGTATAAAGGGTGAGCTGGTAGAGAACAGACTCCCAGTTCTGCAAAGAAGACTCTTGTCCAGCATATCTAAACTGTAAGTCATGCTCTTTGTTTGAATTTTCTTTAAAGAAGATTTTGGTTCAAGAGTTCTGAGTCTTCACAGTGATGTTCCCATACTCAGCTTAACTGCATGCATTTCTCCTGAGTACAGAGAGCCTATCAGGAGACAGGGCAGAACATAACATATAATGAAATACCCTATTTTACCTCCAACCTATCAGGAGACAGAGCAGAACATAATTTATATAATGAAAGACCATATTTTACCTCCAAGCAAAATAACCTCCACACACATGAACCACAGCTAATAAAAACTTGAAACTACAAACAGTGCTTTTACAATGGCTGACTTTGTGCCATACTTGCAATGACAGTTGATGTCATAAATCCACAGAAAGGCTAATTCCTAAAGAGCTTATCATCTCAAATTTATAGACTTAAATTCTTGCTAAACTTTTGTATCAAAAGCATTTAATTGGAGCACTCTATTTACCATATAAAGCTATTGTGCACGATCATAAATGCATTACTTGCAATTGCAGTACAAAAAAAAGAAGAAGTAGAAGAATACAAAGGGTAACCACCCCCTCCCCATTCGGATCCCTGATGGTCTAGTGGTGTAGTCAGGACAGGAGCAATGCCCCAGCCATGGCAGCCATTTTGAGAACAGAACCGGAATGGACAAGAATAACTGGGGATTGCTTCTGCCTCTACTACAGCCCTAGACCACGAGGGATTGTAAAATAGGACAAGGGAGGGCCTATGGGTAGGGGAGAGGCACTCAAGAGCATCTGGGAGGAAGTTCAACTCCTGTTCAGGGGGAGGGTGGGGGACAAATGGGACAAACTGAAAACTTGGCCGAAAATTAAAATAACCTTTCGTCTGAAACCAAAACTGGACAGAAAAAAAGAATTCTGGGCTGGTTTTGGCACAGAAACCAAAACCAAAATTCAGTCAACCTGTAGGCTCAATCCTTATATCCAACAGAATCAGGAGGTGACAAACCCTAATCATATTAATGAGAGTTTGTAGATCAAAGTGTGTCCCCCCCTTCCTCAGGTAGTCTGGACCCTGGCAATATAACCCTTAATTTGAGTCATTATTTTAATAAACTTCCAATAATATTTAATTGATATTTCTTCCTTAGTATTTAGACCTTCATGGCCTGCTCTTACACTCACCAAGAGCCCTTTCACTAAGCTGAGTTAGGCACTAACACATGTCTCATGCAACAAAAAAGCCTATTGAATTCTACATTAGTTTTGGGATGTACATGCGCTATCTGCGTACTAATTATTATTATTTTTTTAGGGGATGTGTCAGGAGTGGAGAGAGGGCATTCCAGCGCTAACCAGTTAGCACATCTACATTACTGAGCGCTAACTGGTTACCACACGGTTACCCTTACCACCTACAAAATAGACAGCAGTAAGTGCTCCTATGGTAATGTTTTTATATGGCCATGCGCTAATGGTAACATTAACGCATAGCCATAAAAGAAATACGTTTAAAAAGGGGATTTTTGACAGCTACGGAAAGTCCTGTGTAAGTGAACGCTAAGGCCAAGGCTTAACAAAATGACTCCTAAGTAATTTGAGGTCACCAGGAACAGACTCAGCTAGTTCTGGTTTTTATTTCACTCACATCTATGGACCTTTACACCCATCTTCTCTAAGACAACCAGGAAAAGTCCATGGGGATGATATTCAGCCCACAGGAGGCAGGCCAGCTAAGTCCCATGGTCAGTGCTGCACTCGGATATTGAATGCTTGGCCATTTCCAGTGACTAGCATTGAATATCCAGAGGGGGGGGGGGGGGAGGGTTGGCCGCTATAAACCTAACCAGCTAAATTAATTTTCAGAGTTGGCCGGTTAGGTTTATAGCGGCCAAAGATAGGCCTGCTATTTTGACGGCCCAATCTGCCCACTTAACTTGGCCGGCGAAGCACTGAATTTTGTTGTAAAGCCAGTTATATGCGCTGACTGCGAATATTCAGCAGAACATAACCGGCTATCTCCTGTTGAATATTAGCACTTAGCCGGTTACGTGCTGCTTAACCAGCCAGGAGGACTGGTGCTGAATATCGGCTGGTATGTCTCCTAGAGGTAAAACCAGTACTGCTTGTCCCTGATGACCTGGAGACAGTAGGCATCTTCTTTCTGCTCTTTAATATAATAATACAGCAGCCCCATCTCTGGCCAATTGGTTGTGATTGATGGGAATCGTTCTCTTTAGCCGAGAGCCCCTCACTGAATCTGCAGTGTGCCCCTCTGGCTAGAGATAAGTTGGAACATTGAGACTTGGGGGGAAGTAGAGGGATGATGGGAAGCATTAATGCACAGAGACTGGAAGGCAGGATAACGGCAAAGCAAGCACTAGAGAAACAGCAGAGTGGGGAAGTGACAATGACATATGAGAGTCTGCGTTCTCTCGTTGAGATTTCAGACTTGGCTCTTTCAGCTGCAGGAGGTAAGGAATGACTTTATATTCAAATAAAATAAAATAAATAAATCTGAGGAGCGGAGGTGCATAGACCCAAGGGTCAACTCATGCATAAACACACTAGTGATCATTCCCTATCTGTCACATCAATTCAGAATTAATCATGCAAAATCACCCTCACTCACTTAGGTGGGTCATTCCTATGCACTAAGACTGTTTTTAACATGGCTGTAAAAAATCCTGTTTTTCTATTTTTCCCATTAATGGCCATGCACTAATGAGGTCATTAGCACACGACCATCTTTAAAAATTACCACCACCTATTTTGCACCTATAACCGGTTACACCCCGCTGAATATTGGAGGATAGCCGGGTAAGTGCTACTTAACAGGTCAGCAGCCTTTCTGACCAGCTAAATAGTGCTGAATATCGGGGGGAATATATTTATGCTTATTAGTTTTTGATGTACCTCCTTTCTGTGGTACAACTAAGGCAGTTCTGTAGTTAATGCTAGTCAGGATCCCAAAAGGTGTCACACTCACATTTGGGATCACAACCTGGGTGGGCTCTCCACAGATGCATCATTATTCTGCACCTCCACTGGTCACACAATTTTATTTGGCTGCAGTCATGAAGCCACGGCCACAAAAAAAATTGATAAG